>NC_048582.1:7875541-7965541 GCF_013265735.2 Oncorhynchus mykiss | reverse complement strand
GAGGCTTGTACCATGGTATTCATCCCAGAGTCCAGGGTCTACCACTGAATTGTCCTGGAACAATAGAGATGGTATTCAGCCCAGAGTCCAGGGTCTACCACTGAATTGTCCTGGAACAATAGAGATGGTATTCAGCCCAGAGTCCAGGGTCTACCACTGAATTGTCCTGGAACAATAGAGATGGTATTCAGCCCAGGGTCTACCACTGAATTGTCCTGGAACAATAGAGATGGTATTCAGCCCAGGGTCTACCACTGAATTGTCCTGGAACAATAGAGATGGTATTCAGCCCAGGGTCTACCACTGAATTGTCCTGGAACAATAGAGATGGTATTCAGCCCAGAGTCTACCACTGAATTGTCCTGGAACAATAGAGATGGTATTCAGCCCAGGGTCTACCACTGAATTGTCCTGGAACAATAGAGATGGTATTCAGCCCAGGGTCTACCACTGAATTGTCCTGGAACAATAGAGATGGTATTCAGCCCAGAGTCCAGGGTCTACCACTGAATTGTCCTGGAACAATAGAGATGGTATTCAGCCCAGAGTCTACCACTGAATTGTCCTGGAACAATAGAGATGGTATTCAGCCCAGAGTCTACCACTGAATTGTCCTGGAACAATAGAGATGGTATTCAGCCCAGAGTCCAGGGTCTATCACTGAATTGTCCTGGAACAATAGAGATGGTATTCAGCCCAGAGTCCAGGGTCTACCACTGAATTGTCCTGGAACAATAGAGATGGTATTCAGCCCAGAGTCCAGGGTCTATCACTGAATTGCCCTGGAACAATAGAGATGGTATTCAGCCCAGAATCTACCACTGAATTGTCCTGGAACAATAGAGATGGTATTCAGCCCAGAGTCCAGGGTCTACCACTGAATTGTCCTGGAACAATAGAGATGGTATTCAGCCCAGAGTCCAGGGTCTACCACTGAATTGTCCTGGAACAATAGAGATGGTATTCAGCCCAGAGTCTACCACTGAATTGTCCTGGAACAATAGAGATGGTATTCAGCCCAGAGTCTACCACTGAATTGTCCTGGAACAATAGAGATGGTATTCAGCCCAGGGTCTACCACTGAATTGTCCTGGAACAATAGAGATGGTATTCAGCCCAGAGTCCAGGGTCTACCACTGAATTGTCCTGGAACAATAGAGATGGTATTCAGCCCAGAGTCCAGGGTCTACCACTGAATTGTCCTGGAACAATAGAGATGGTATTCAGCCCAGAGTCCAGGGTCTACCACTGAATTGTCCTGGAACAATAGAGATGGTATTCAGCCCAGAGTCCAGGGTCTACCACTGAATTGTCCTGGAACAATAGAGATGGTATTCAGCCCAGAGTCCAGGGTCTACCACTGAATTGTCCTGGAACAATAGAGATGGTATTCAGCCCAGAGTCCAGGGTCTACCACTGAATTGTCCTGGAACAATAGAGATGGTATTCAGCCCAGAGTCCAGGGTCTACCACTGAATTGCCCTGGACAGTGCTGCTCATTCTGTACTAATGGTAGTGAAATGAGTGGAATGTGACCACTGAAATGAATGTGTCTCCCCCCACAGGTTAGCTGAAATGGAGAACCGTAATGGATCTTATCTGAATGACAGTATCTCACCCAATGAGAGCATGTGAGCCCACCCCTTCCTCTTTCAATCCTGTCGTTGATTGGCTTGCTTTGTGAATTGGCTCAGTGGGTTAGGTATGAGGCTGTGTTGTCTCTGTGAGGTGGGTTCTGTCTAGAGCAGTCATGAGGAACACTTGGAGTCTCCTACGGATGGTTTTTAAAGGTTAATTTAACTCTCCACTAAACCGAGCACGCTGAAGATTTGAAATGCTCAACTAACTATCACACAAACTGTTCATCGAACACGCTGTTGAATATCAACAAAGTTGCAGTTTGACCATCTATAGACCATCTATAGACCATCTATAGACCATCTATAGACCAGCTATAGACCATCTATAGACCATCTATAGACCATCTATAGACCATCTATAGACCATCTATAGACCATCTATAGACCATCAATAGACCTTCTATAGACCATCTATATACCTTCTATAGACCATCTATAGACCATCTATAGACCTTCTATAGACCATCTATAGACCATCTATAGACCTTCTATAGACCATCAATAGACCTCCTTTAGACCATCTATAGTTATAGACCATCTATAGACCATCTATAGTTATAGACCTTCTATAGACCATCTATAGTTATAGACCTTCTATAGACCATCTATAGACCATCTATAGTTATAGACCTTCTATAGACCATATATAGACCATCTATAGACCATCTATAGACCATCTATAGACCATCTATAGTTATAGACCATCTATAGACCATCTATAGACCATCTATAGTTATAGACCATCTATAGACCATCTATAGTTATAGACCATCTATAGACCATCTATAGTTATAGACCATCTATAGACCATCTATAGTTATAGACCATCTATAGTTATAGACCTTCTATAGACCATCTATAGACCATCTATAGACCATCTATAGTTATAGACCATCTATAGTTATAGACCTTCTATAGACCATCTATAGACCATCTATAGACCATCTATAGTTATAGACCATCTATAGACCATCTATAGACCATCTGTAGTTATAGACCATCTACAGACCCTCTATAGACCATCTATAGTTATAGACCATCTATAGTTATAGACCTTCTATAGACCATCTATAGACCATCTATAGTTATAGACCATCTATAGTTATAGACCATCTATAGACCATCTATAGTTATAGACCATCTATAGACCATCTATAGTTATAGACCATCTATAGACCCTCTATAGACCCTCTATAGACCATCTATAGACCATCTATAGTTATAGACCATCTACAGACCCTCTATAGACCATCTATAGTTATAGACCATCTATAGACCATCTATAGACCATTTATAGTTATAGACCATCTATAGACCATCTATAGTTATAGACCATCTACAGACCATCTATAGACCATTTATAGTTATAGACCATCTATAGACCATCTATTGCTACAGACCATCTATAGACCATCTATAGACCAGCTATAGACCAAATATTGACCATCTACAGACCATCTATAGATCATCTATTGACCATCTATAGACCATCTATAGACCATCTACAGACCATCTATTGACCATCTACAGACCATCTATTGACCATCTACAGACCATCTATAGACCATCTATAGACCATCTACAGACCATCTACAGACCATCTATTGACCATCTACAGACCAACTATTGACCATCTACAGACCATCTACAGACCATCTATTGACCATCTACAGACCATCTATTGACCATCTACAGACCATCTACAGACCATCTACAGACCATCTACTGACCATCTACAGACCATCTACAGACCATCTACAGACCATCTACAGACCATCTACAGACCATCTACAGACCATCTACAGACCATCTATTGACCATCTACAGACCATCTACAGACCATCTATTGACCATCTACAGACCATCTATTGACCATCTACAGACCATCTATTGACCATCTACTGACCATCTACTGACCCTCTATAGACCATCTACAGACCATCTACAGACCATCTACTGACCATCTATTGACCATCTACAGACCATCTACAGACCATCTACAGACCATCTACAGACCATCTACAGACCATCTACAGACCATCTATTGACCATCTATAGACCATCTACAGACCATCTATAGGGAACAATCCAAATACAATGTTGTCCTGTCAGGCTTTTATCAGTGAACTATAGAGAATCATCTGTGGATGTTCTTCTATCATTGGCTACTTTCATAAATCTCCTCCAATCCCTGTCTATGCACAAGACAGCTCTCTTAACATATAAGTCCTTTCTCAGAGCGCAGAACAAGTGTTAGAGGCTTAATGTTTGAGCGACTGATAAGTGGGATACCTGCTATTATTACAACGTTTCACAGACAGACACACAGAGAGAGAGAGAGAGAGAGAGAGAGAGAGAGAGACACAGAGAGAGAGAGAGAGAGACAGAGAGACCGAGAGAGAGACACACACAGAGAGAGAGAGAGACAGAGACACAGAGAGAGAGAGAGAGAGACAGAGAGAGAGACAGAGAGAGATAGTTACAGAGAGAGATAGATACAGAGAGATAGATACAGAGAGATAGATACAGAGAGAGACGGATACAGAGGAAGAGATACAGAGAGAGATAGATACAGAGGGAGACAGAGAGAGATAGATACAGGGGGATACAGAGAGAGACAGATACAGAGGGAGACAGAGAGAGAGAGATAGAGAGAGAGAGAGATACAGAGAGAGAGCCCAGCACATGCTGGATATGTTGAATTGAAACTATTCCATTACTGTCTCCATTTTCATCAACAGTACAGCCAGAATGATATCACAACTTTAACCCTACCCCCAAGCCAACAGGTTAATGATATCACAACTTTAACCCTACCCCCAAGCCAACAGGTTAATGATATCACAACTTTAACCCTACCCCCAAGCCAACAGGTTAATGATATCACAACGTTAACCCAACCCCCAAGCCAACAGCCAGAATGATATCACAACTTTAACCCTACCCCCAAGCCAACAGGTTAATGATATCACAACTTTAACCCAACCCCCAAGCCAACAGGTTAATGATATCACAACTTTAACCCTACCCCCAAGCCAACAGGTTAATTATATCACAACTTTAACCCTACCCCCAAGCCAACAGGTTAATGATATCACAACTTTAACCCTACCCCCAAGCCAACAGGTTAATGATATCACAACGTTAACCCTACCCCACAGCCAACAGGTTAATGATATCAACACTTTAACCCTACCCCCAAGCCAACAGGTTAATTATAACTTTAACCCAACCCCCAAGCCAACAGGTTAATGATATCACAACTTTAACCCTACCCCCAAGCCAACAGGTTAATTATAACTTTAACCCTACCCCCAAGCCAACAGGTTAATTATAACTTTAACCCTACCCCCAAGCCAACAGGTTAATGATATCACAACTTTAATCCATCCCCCAAGCCAACAGGTTAATGATATCACAACTTTAACCCTACCCCCAAGCCAACAGGTTAATTATATCACAACTTTAACCCTACCCCCAAGCCAACAGGTTAATTATAACTTTAACCCTACCCCCAAGCCAACAGGTTAATGATATCACAACTTTAACCCATCCCCCAAGCCAACAGGTTAATGATATCACAACTTTAACCCTACCCCCAAGCCAACAGGTTAATTATATCACAACTTTAACCCTACCCCCAAGCCAACAGGTTAATTATAACTTTAACCCTACCCCCAAGCCAACAGGTTAATGATATCACAACTTTAACCCATCCCCCAAGCCAACAGGTTAATGATATCACAACTTTAACCCTACCCCCAAGCCAACAGGTTAATTATATCACAACTTTAACCCTACCCCCAAGCCAACAGGTTAATTATAACTTTAACCCTACCCCCAAGCCAACAGGTTAATGATATCACAACTTTAACCCATCCCCCAAGCCAACCGGTTAATTATATCACAACTGTAACCCTACCCCCAAGCCAACAGGTTAATGATATCACAACTTTAACCCTACCCCCAAGCCAACAGCCAGAATGATATCACAACTTTAACCCATCCCCCAAGCCAACCGGTTAATTATATCACAACTGTAACCCTACCCCCAAGCCAACAGGTTAATGATATCACAACTTTAACCCTACCCCCAAGCCAACAGCCAGAATGATATCACAACTTTAACCATACCCCCAAGCCAACAGCCAGAATGATATCACAACTTTAGCCCTACCCCCAAGCCAACAGGTTAATGATATCACAACATTAACCCTACCCCCAGGCCAACAGGTTAATGATATCACAACTTTAACCCTACCCCCAAGCCAACAGGTTAATGATATCACAACTTTAACCCTACCCCCAAGCCAACAGGTTAATGATATCACAACTTTAACCATACCCCCAAGCCAACAGCCAGAATGATATCACAACTTTAGCCCTACCCCCAAGCCAACAGCCAGAATGATATCACAACTTTAGCCCTACCCCCAAGCCAACAGGTTAATGATATCACAACTTTAACCCTACCCCCAAGCCAACAGCCAGAATGATATCACAACTTTAACCCTACCCCCAAGCCAACAGCCAGAATGATATCACAACTTTAACCCTACCCCCAAGCCAACAGCCAGAATGATATCACAACTTTAACCCTACCCCCAAGCCAACAGGTTAATGATATCACAACTTTAACCCTACCCCCAAGCCAACAGGTTAATGATATCACAACTTTAACCCTACCCCCAAGCCAACAGGTTAATGATATCACAACTTTAACCCTACCCCCAAGCCAACAGGTTAATGATATCACAACTTTAACCCTACCCCCAAGCCAACAGCCAGAATGATATCACAACTTTAACCCTACCCCCAAGCCAACAGGTTAATTATAACTTTAACCCTACCCCCAAGCCAACAGGTTAATGATATCACAACTTTAACCCTACCCCCAAGCCAACAGCCAGAATGATATCACAACTTTAACCCTACCCCCAAGCCAACAGGTTAATGATATCACAACTTTAACCCTACCCCCAAGCCAACAGGTTAATTATAACGTTAACCCTACCCCCAAGCCAACAGGTTAATGATATCACAACTTTAACCCTACCCCCAAGCCAACAGGTTAATTATAACGTTAACCCTACCCCCAAGCCAACAGGTTAATGATATCACAACTTTAACCCTACCCCCAAGCCAACAGGTTAATTATAACCCTACCCCCAAGCCAACAGGTTAATGATATCACAACGTTAACCCTACCCCACAGCCAACAGGTTAATGATATCACAACTTTAACCCTACCCCCAAGCCAACAGGTAAATTATAACTTTAACCCAACCCCCAAGCCAACAGGTTAATGATATCACAACTTTAACCCTACCCCCAAGCCAACAGGTTAATTATAACTTTAACCCTACCCCCAAGCCAACAGGTTAATTATAACTTTAACCCTACCCCCAAGCCAACAGGTTAATGATATCACAACTTTAACCCATCCCCCAAGCCAACAGGTTAATGATATCACAACTTTAACCCTACCCCCAAGCCAACAGGTTAATGATATCACAACTTTAACCCTACCCCCAAGCCAACAGGTTAATTATAACTTTAACCCTACCCCCAAGCCAACAGGTTAATGATATCACAACTTTAACCCATCCCCCAAGCCAACAGGTTAATTATATCACAACTTTAACCCTACCCCCAAGCCAACAGGTTAATGATATCACAACTGTAACCCTACCCCCAAGCCAACAGGTTAATGATATCACAACTTTAACCCTACCCCCAAGCCAACAGCCAGAATGATATCACAACTTTAACCCTACCCCCAAGCCAACAGCCAGAATGATATCACAACTTTAACCCTACCCCCAAGCCAACAGCCAGAATGATATCACAACTTTAACCATACCCCCAAGCCAACAGCCAGAATGATATCACAACTTTAGCCCTACCCCCAAGCCAACAGGTTAATGATATCACAACATTAACCCTACCCCCAGGCCAACAGGTTAATGATATCACAACTTTAACCCTACCCCCAAGCCAACAGGTTAATGATATCACAACTTTAACCCTACCCCCAAGCCAACAGGTTAATGATATCACAACTTTAACCATACCCCCAAGCCAACAGCCAGAATGATATCACAACTTTAGCCCTACCCCCAAGCCAACAGCCAGAATGATATCACAACTTTAGCCCTACCCCCAAGCCAACAGGTTAATGATATCACAACATTAACCCTACCCCCAAGCCAACAGGTTAATGATATCACAACTTTAACCCTGCCCCCAAGCCAACAGCCAGAATGATATCACAACTTTAACCCTACCCCCAAGCCAACAGCCAGAATGATATCACAACTTTAACCCTACCCCCAAGCCAACAGGTTAATGATATCACAACTTTAACCCTACCCCCAAGCCAACAGGTTAATGATATCACAACTTTAACCCTACCCCCAAGCCAACAGGTTAATGATATCACAACTTTAACCCTACCCCCAAGCCAACAGGTTAATGATATCACAACTTTAACCCTACCCCCAAGCCAACAGGTTAATGATATCACAACTTTAACCCTACCCCCAAGCCAACAGGTTAATGATATCACAACTTTAACCCTACCCCCAAGCCAACAGGTTAATGATATCACAACTTTAACCCTACCCCCAAGCCAACAGGTTAATGATATCACAACTTTAACCCTACCCCCAAGCCAACAGGTAAATTATAACTTTAACCCTACCCCCAAGCCAACAGGTAAATTATAACTTTAACCCTACCCCCAAGCCAACAGGTTAATTATAACCCTACCCCCATGCCAACAGGTTAATGATATCACAACTTTAACCCTACCCCCAAGCCAACAGGTTAATGATATCACAACTTTAACCCTATCCCCAAGCCAACAGGTAAATTATAACTTTAACCCTACCCCCAAGCCAACAGGTTAATGATATCACAACTTTAACCCTACCCCCCAGCCAACAGGTTAATGATATCACAACTTTAACCCTACAGCCAAGCAAACAGGTTAATGATATCACATATTTAACCATATCCCCAAGCCAAAAAGGTAAATTATAACTTTAACCCTACCCCCAAGCCAACAGGTTAATGATATCACAACTTTAACCCTACCCCCCAGCCAACAGGTTAATGATATCACAACTATAACCCTACCCCACAGCCAACAGGTTAATGATATCACAACTTTAACCCTACCCCCAAGCCAACAGCCAGAATGATATCACAACTTTAACCCTACCCCCAAGCCAACAGGTTAATTATAACTTTAACCCTACCCCCAAGCCAACAGGTTAATGATATCACAACTTTAACCCTACCCCCAAGCCAACAGGTTAATGATATCACAACTTTAACCCTACCCCCAAGCCAACAGGTTAATGATATCACAACTTTAACCCTACCCCCAAGCCAACAGGTAAATTATAACTTTAACCCTACCCCCAAGCCAACAGGTAAATTATAACTTTAACCCTACCCCCAAGCCAACAGGTTAATTATAACCCTACCCCCATGCCAACAGGTTAATGATATCACAACTTTAACCCTACCCCCAAGCCAACAGGTTAATGATATCACAACTTTAACCCTATCCCCAAGCCAACAGGTAAATTATAACTTTAACCCTACCCCCAAGCCAACAGGTAAATTATAACTTTAACCCTACCCCCAAGCCAACAGGTTAATTATAACCCTACCCCCATGCCAACAGGTTAATGATATCACAACTTTAACCCTACCCCCAAGCCAACAGGTTATTGATATCACAACTTTAACCCTATCCCCAAGCCAACAGGTAAATTATAACTTTAACCCTACCCCCAAGCCAACAGGTTAATGATATCACAACTTTAACCCTACCCCCCAGCCAACAGGTTAATGATATCACAACTTTAACCCTACAGCCAAGCAAACAGGTTAATGATATCACATATTTAACCATATCCCCAAGCCAAAAAGGTAAATTATAACTTTAACCCTACCCCCAAGCCAACAGGTTAATGATATCACAACTTTAACCCTACCCCCCAGCCAACAGGTTAATGATATCACAACTTTAACCCTACAGCCAAGCAAACAGGTTAATGATATCACATATTTAACCATATCCCCAAGCCAAAAAGGTAAATTATAACTTCAACCCTACCCCCAAGCCAACAGGTTAATGACATCACAACTTTAGCCCAACCCCCCAGCCAACAGGTTAATGACATCACAACTTTAGCCCTACCCCCAAGCCAACAGGTTAATGATATCACAACTTTAGCCCTACCCCCAAGCCAACAGCCAGAATGATATCACAACTTTAACCCTACCCCCAAGCCAACAGGTTAATGATATTATAACTTTAGCCCAACCCCCCAGCCAACAGGTTAATGATATCACAACTTTAGCCCAACCCCCAAGCCAACAGGTTAATGATATCACAACTTTAACCCTACCCCCAAGCCAACAGGTTAATGATATCACAACTTTAACCCTACCCCCAAGCCAACAGGTTAATGATATCACAACTTTAGCCCTACCCCCAAGCCAACAGGTTAATGATATTATAACTTTAGCCCAACCCCCCAGCCAACAGGTTAATGATATCACAACTTTAGCCCAACCCCCAAGCCAACAGGTTAATGATATCACAACTTTAACCCTACCCCCAAGCCAACAGGTTAATGATATCACAACTTTAGCCCAACCCCCAAGCCAACAGGTTAATGATATCACAACTTTAACCCTACCTCCAAGCCAACAGGTTAATTATAACTTTAACCCAACCCCCAAGCCAACAGGTTAATTATAACTTTAACCCTACCCCCAAGCCAACAGGTTAATGATATCACAACTTTAACCCTACCCCCAAGCCAACAGGTTAATGATATCACAACTTTAACCCTACCCCCAAGCCAACAGGTTAATGACATCACAACTTTAGCCCCACCCCCCAAGCCAACAGGTAAATGATATCACAACTTTAACCCTACCCCCAAGCCAACAGGTAAATGACATCACAACTTTAGCCCAACCCCCAAGCCAACAGGTTAATGATATCACAACTTTAACCCTACCCCCAAGCCAACAGGTTAATGATATCACAACTTTAGCCCAACCCCCAAGCCAACAGGTTAATGATATCACAACTTTAACCCTACCTCCAAGCCAACAGGTTAATTATAACTTTAACCCAACCCCCAAGCCAACAGGTTAATTATAACTTTAACCCTACCCCCAAGCCAACAGGTTAATGATATCACAACTTTAACCCTACCCCCCAGCCAACAGGTTAATGATATCACAACTTTAACCCTACAGCCAAGCAAACAGGTTAATGATATCACATATTTAACCATATCCCCAAGCCAAAAAGGTAAATTATAACTTCAACCCTACCCCCAAGCCAACAGGTTAATGATATCACAACTTTAACCCTACCCCCAAGCCAACAGGTTAATGACATCACAACTTTAACCCAACCCCCAAGCCAACAGGTTAATGACATCACAACTTTAACCCAACCCCCAAGCCAACAGGTTAATGATATCACAACTTTAACCCTACCCCCAAGCCAACAGGTTAATGACATCACAACTTTAACCCAACCCCCAAGCCAACAGGTTAATGATATCACAACTTTAACCCAACCCCCCAGCCAACAGGTTAATGACATCACAACTTTAACCCCACCCCCCAAGCCAACAGGTTAATGATATCACAACTTTAACCATACCCCCAAGCCAACAGGTTAATGACATCACAACTTTAGCCCAACCCCCAAGCCAACAGGTTAATGACATCACAACTTTAACCCTACCCCCAAGCCAACAGGTTAATGACATCACAACTTTAGCCCAACCCCCAAGCCAACAGGTTAATGACATCACAACTTTAACCCTACCCCCAAGCCAACAGGTTAATGACATCACAACTTTAACCCCACCCCCAAGCCAACGGGTTAATGACATCACAACTTTAACCCTACCCCCAAGCCAACAGGTTAATGACATCACAACTTTAACCCTACCCCCAAGCCAACAGGTTAATGACATCACAACTTTAACCCTACCTCCAAGCCAACAGGTTAATGATATCACAACTTTAACCCTACCCCCAAGCCAACAGGTTAATGACATCACAACTTTAACCCTACCCCCAAGCCAACAGGTTAATGACATCACAACTTTAACCCAACCCCCAAGCCAACAGGTTAATGATATCACAACTTTAACCCTACCCCCAAGCCAACAGGTTAATGACATCACAACTTTAGCCCAACCCCCCAGCCAACAGGTTAATGACATCACAACTTTAACCCAACCCCCAAGCCAACAGGTTAATGACATCACAACTTTAACCCTATCCCCAAGCCAACAGGTTAATTATAACTTTAACCCCACCCCCAAGCCAACAGGTTAATTATAACTTTAACCCTACCCCCAAGCCAACAGGTTAATGACATCACAACTTTAACCCTATCCCCAAGCCAACAGGTTAATTATAACTTTAACCCCACCCCCAAGCCAACAGGTTAATTATAACTTTAACCCAACCCCCCAGCCAACAGGTTAATGACATCACAACTTTAGCCCAACCCCCCAGCCAACAGGTTAATTATAACTTTAACCCTACCCCCAAGCCAACAGGTTAATGACATCACAACTTTAACCCAACCCCCAAGCCAACAGGTTAATTATAACTTTAACCCAACCCCCAAGCCAACAGGTTAATTATAACTTTAACCCAACCCCCCAAGCCAACAGGTCTACATCTCAAAGGATATGTATTTGTCAGAGTGGATCATTGAACATTGAATGGAATCTAATATAATTGAATACTGAACAACAATCTGTGGTAAATGTGTCAATTTATAGCTGGTTGTCTCCACTCTGTCTCTCTCACTCTGTCGTTGTGGAACTGAAAATGAATGTTGTTAGTTGACTGGCTGGCCGTTGTGAGGCTGTTAGGTGTGACTGTCAGCTAATAGCAGCCTCTCTCTGTGTGTATGCCACCCCCCCCCTCTCCATCTCCCTCCCTCCTTCTATCACTGTAGTGATGATGAACACCTGTTGATTCAGCACTACTGTCAGAGTCTGAACCAGGGCTCTCCCCTCAGCCAGCCACGCAGCCCCGCCCAGATCCTCATCTCCATGGAGAGTGAGGAGAAGGGGGAGCTGGAGAGGGTGCTCAACGACCTGGAGTCAGACAACAGGTGAGGGGAACAGTGTGACACGTTCATACCAACTGATCCCAACACAGACAAACTGATATAGACAAGCTTCTCCATCGAACGTCCATGTTGGATCCAGACGATTCTACAGTTGTGTCAGACAGTCAGTTTACGGTTGTCTTGTGGGTTGATAGGTCGTCACTAGTTACCACAGTCACAAAGTCATAAACCCCACCTATTTAAAAAATATATATATCATTTTAAACCTAACCTCAACCCTAACCACACTGCTAACCTTATGCCTAACCTTAAATTAAAACCTAAAAGGTCATTTTTGCTGTCATGAAACTTGACGATTTTATAGCCAATTCTGACTTTGTGGCTGTGGTAACTAGTGGGAACTGAGTTGATAGTGAGGTTTTTGGATCTAGGCCAGGTTACTGTAAAGCACTGTGTGACTGATGTTGTTGTAAAACAGATAGAAAATCATTTGATTGAGGGATTAATTGACTAGACTGAGCTGAGTTAGCCTGGGTACCAGTCTGTTTGAGTTAATATTCAACTCCTTGGCATATCACGGAGTGGAATGTTAGGAAAGTACCTTGCTCAAGGGCAAATCAACAGATTTTTCACCTAGTCGGCTCGGGGATTCGAACCAGTGACCTTTCGGTTGCTGGCCCAACACTCTTAACCGCTGTCCGCTCCCTCTCAGGAAGCTACAGGCGGAGTATGACAAGTTGAAGAAGGCCCACGACCACAAGGGTCTGTCCCCACTCCCCTCGCCCCCGGAGATGCTGCCCGCTTCGCCCCAGAGCCCACGGGACGCCGAGCTGATCGCTGAGGCCAAACTGCTGAGGCAGCACAAAGGACG
The DNA here is from genome assembly GCF_013265735.2 of Oncorhynchus mykiss. NCBI lineage: Eukaryota > Metazoa > Chordata > Actinopteri > Salmoniformes > Salmonidae > Oncorhynchus > Oncorhynchus mykiss. Next base: position 7,951,887 of record NC_048582.1, on the reverse strand, counting down.
GCTGGAGGCTCGTATGCAGATCCTGGAGGACCATAACAAACAACTGGAGTCACAGCTACACCGGCTCAGACAGCTACTGGAACAGGTCCTGAAACACACACTGTACACACACACACACACACACACACACATTATACACACACTATACACACACAGTACACACACTATACACACTGTACACACACACACACACACTATACACACACTATACACACTATACACACACTATACACACACACACAGTATACAGAAAGCACACACACCAGATCACACCAGACACAGAGTCCAAAACCAGTTATAATGACTGTCTGTCTCTCTATCTATCTTTCCATCTATCCTACATGACCAAAAGTATGTGGACACCTGCTTGTTGAACATCTCATTCCAAAATAATGGGCATTAATATGGAGTTGGACCCCCCTTTGCTGCTATAACAGTCTCCACTCTTCTGGGAAGGCTTTCCACTAGATGTTGGAACATTGCTGCTGAGACTTGCCTTCATTCAGCCACAAGAGCATTAGTGAGGTTGGACACTGATGTTGGGTGATTAGGCCTGGCTCGCAGTCGGCATTCCAATTCATCCCAAAGGTGTTCAATGGGGTTACGGTCAGGGCTCTGTGCAGGCCAGTCAAGTTCTTCCATACCAATCTCGACAAACCATTTCTATATGGACCTCGCTTTGTGCATGGGGGCACTGTCATTCTGAAACAGGAAAGGGCCTTCTCCACAACGTTGGAAGCACAGAATCGTCTAGAATGTCATTGTATGCCGTTCCTTCACTGGAAGGGGCGTAGCCCGAACCATGAAAAACAGTCTCAGACCATTATTCCTCCTCCAGCAAACTTTACAGTTGGCACTATACATTGGGGCAGGTAGCGTTCTCCTGGCAGCCACCACACCCAGATTTGTGCCTGTCGGACTGCCAGATGGTGAAGCGTGATTCATCAGTCCAGAGAACATGTTTCCACTGCTCCAGAGTCCAGTGGCGGCGAGCTTCACACCACTCCAGCCAACACTTGGCATTGCGCATGGTGATCTTAGGCTTGTGTGCGGCTGCTCGGCCATGGAAACCCATTTCATGAAGCTCCCGACGAACAGTTCTTGTGCTGGAACTTGGTAGTGAGTGTTGCAACCGAGGACAGATGATTTTTACACGCTAAGCGCTTCAGCACTCGGCGATCCCGTTCTGTGAGCTTGTGTGGTCTACTAATTCGCGGCTGAGCTGTTGTTGCTCCTAGACGTTTACACTTCACAATAACAGCACTTACAGTTGACCGGGGGCAGCTCTAGCAGGGCAGACATTTGACAAACTGACTTGTTGGAAAGGTGGCATTCTATGACGGTGCCACGTTGAAAGTCACTGAGCTCTTCAGTAAGGCCATTCTACTGCCACTGTTTGTCTATGGAGATTGCATGGCTGTGTGCTCGATTTTATACATGTCCACATACTTTTGTATATATACTGTGTCTGTCTCCAGACTGATGAGTGTGTAGAATAATGCATGTGTCTGTCTCCAGACTGATGAGTGTGTGGGATAATGCCTGTGTCTGTCTCCAGACTGATGAGTGTGTGGGATAATGCCTGTGTCTGTCTCCAGACTGATGAGTGTGTGGGATAATGCCTGTGTCTGTCTCCAGACTGATAAGTGTGTGGAATAATGCCTGTGTCTATCTCCAGACTGATGAGTGTGTGGGATAATGCCTGTGTCTGTCTCCAGACTGACTCCAAGGTGAACGGTACAGCCCTGTCCTCTCCCTCCACCTCGTCCCAGCGCTCTGACACCAGTCTGCCTCTGATGCGTGTAGCAGGCAGCCAGACTACAGAGACCATGGGTGAGACTGGAACTCCACTCAGCACAACATCACCAGCTATGAGCCCAGTGGACCAGACTGGTTGTTACAGTGTTAGGTCATATGTTGGGACACTCTGGTCCGGTTGACGCTGTACTGGTTTTAAAAATACGTTTCCTATGAAGTCATTGTACTAACCTGAAGACGACTGGTTGGAATCATTTTCTTTGCTGTAGGTGACGATGAGCTGTCGAGTCCGTCCCAAGATGCATTGGGGCTAGAGGAGGTGATGGAGCAGCTAAACAACTCCTTCCCCCACAGCCAAGGTAGGATGCACACACATAGACACACACATAAACACGCACACACACGGACATCCTACTCACTCAAGCAATTTCCATAGATGCACAAATCACCTCATGTTAGACCTACAGTCCAGGAGGGTCATTCTCCTATTGATCTAACCAGTAGGATCAGCCTCAGTGGCATATCTTGAGCACTGTTATTAATTCTACACGTTGACTGACCTCTTGAAGTACATGGGCCCTTTTCCTCTCAGTCCTCTGATTGTTCCCTCCTTTCTCTTTATTTCCTTCTTCCCTGTTCTGTTTCTGGGACCCAGGAGGACGAAGGGGAAACCATTGAGAGGTCAGTGGGGTCACCAGCCCCGTCTACTGTACCCTCCTCTCCTGGCCAGTTCTCCCTCCTCTTCTCTCCTCTCTCTATTTCATTCCTCTATCTCTCATATTTCTTGGTGTATTTTGTGTTTGTTTGAGGGGGTGGAGTGGGATTGTTTACTTTAGTATTTTAAGATATGCATTGATGAGTGTTTAATATTTGGGTGAGAGTGTGTGTCTTGTCTGTCTGACGGTCCCTTCTGTCCCTCGTCTCCAGGACTGAGTGTAGGCAGTCTGTTCCACATGGCAGACGACCTGGGTCGAGCCATGGAGTCATTGGTCAACGTGATGACGGACGAACAGAGTGGCGAGTAGCGGAAGACGAGGGCCCGCCCCTTACCCACTCCCAACCAACCCCCTCCCCCGCATGCTTTTCTAGTCAAAACAACTGGATCGGACACGTTTACAAAGAGAAATATACATATATTTTTGTGAAGGATCAGCATTACAAAACTTGTAGATTTCAGTCGTTTCTTAAAAGTATCGAAAATGGTTTTATTAACAAAAAGGCAGGTTTTTAAACTTCTATGCAATTGTATAATAAAAATAAGAGAAAGAAAAAGTATGTAAATCTGGTGAACGTATTTCCATTTCTTTGTATGGAGCATTTCACAACATTTGTATCCAAAAGAAAGATTGTAAACATAAGGGTGCTTTATATTACAAAACTATGTTTATTATAACAACAAAAGATGATATACTGTAAAGGCAATGCAGTCGTCCTGTACCCTTTCAGCGTAGAGAGACTGACTGTGTGTGTGTATGCACGTTTGTGTGTGTCTTGGTACGCAAGGATGTGTGTGACGTGTGTGTGTGTGACGTGTGTGTGTGAAGGTAATCTATTTTCCACATTGCATTATAGCTTTTGCTTTGGGCTGATGCACCTCTTGTTGTTTATCAAACCATCCATCCATCCATAGGGTCATAGGTCATCTTTTTCTTCAGTACTGTCTGTTTGATGATCATCATATGATACTATGCCCTTTGCCTCGTTCACCGCAGCTCTGGTCCACTCCTATGTGTTGAATCTACCATGAGGAGCCATAGAGCACAGACTGAAAGGTCCAATCTGGGATATTAACAGCCGTTATTGTTGTTTTTCAAATGAAGGATTGGGCCTTTAACACAGACAGAAAGAAAGTACCAGTGTTGTTTTAATACCTATTCATAGTGGTTTTGTAGGATTATGGAATTTAATTTAGATTTAATACCATTTAAAATAGAGCTACAGTACAGTGTGACATTCAGCTGTTTGTAATCCTGAGATGATTTTATTGATTTGATCTGAGTTCTCTCCTAGTGTGATTGGGAGTGTTTTAAGATACAAGTGTATGATTCTAGAACCCCCAGTAATGCACGCTCTACCTCATTTTAATTGGTCAAAACCCAACTTTCATTCTGATCCTTCCTAGGAAGGTGCAGAAAATATTCTACTGCAGTTGGATGCCATCGTAAAGAACCCATCCATGTTCTGAAATGGAATGAGTCCCTCCAGATACATACACTGTAGTGTCCTCAGTGTAGCTGGATGCCATCTTAAAGAACCCATCCATGTTCTGAAATGGAACGAGTCCCTCCAGATACATACACTGTAGTGTCCTCAGTGTAGTTGGATGCCATCTTAAAGAATCCATCCATGTTCTGAAATGGAACGAGTCCCTCCAGATACATACACTGTAGTGTCCTCAGTGTAGCTGGATGCCATCTTAAAGAATCCATCCATGTTCTGAAATGGAACGAGTCCCTCCAATCTGAATGTGTTCAGATACATACACTGTAGTGTCCTCGGCGGTTCATTAAGACAGAGAAATGAGGAAACTGGACCAGGGTGCACTACTGTTCTCCATCCTGGACAGACTAGAGTTGATCTCCTGTGTGATAATGCATTGGTTTTGTTGTATTTGTGTGTTTCTTTATGGAATTGCCTGGTGTGGGGGCGTTATCAGTGTGAGATCACAGTCGATTCAATATTCCCATGTTGATTTAAAACCCAAACAGTTGAAGGTATTCTTCAGGATTATTATAGTTTCATGACAACACCTTTTTGTTTCGTTTTTGCACCATGTTTAATAGCAGCATGATCAAAGATACTGATTCATTAATCCACTGCGTCATTCATTTATAACCCTGGAGTTGTATTGTCCATCTTTTCAATAACTCATTTGTTTCACAACATATCAAATTCCACCAAATATATGCCTTACTACTGTATTATAACATGCTTTACTGTGTCTATCAATAAAGCGGTGATGTTGACTTGAGCTCCGTCCTCGTCTTTCTCTAAACACACACACACACACACCACCTCACTCACACACACACCACCTCACACACACCACCTCACTCACACACACACACCACCTCACTCACAGACCGTCTCACACACACACCACCTCACTCACAGACCGTCACACACACACACACACCACCTCACTCACAGACCATCACACACACACACACCACCTCACTCACAGACCGTCACACACACACACACCACCTCACTCACAGACCGTCACACACACACACCATCTCACTCACAGACCGTCACACACACCACCTCAGACAGACCGTCACACACACCACCTCACTCACAGGAAAAACAAGGAATGTGTTATATCACTGTTCTTTATTCCTAAGATGTATTCTATTGAACAACGGCAATATGTGACCAAAACCCCAAAGCACGGTGAAAGTTGTTTTATATAAGTCGTCTCAATCCGTCTGATTCAATTTCACCTGGAAGTGGGAAGGAAAAGATCACGTTTCAGTGGGGAGTGAATGTAAAACACTTAGCATCCGTTAGACATTACTTCATGTTCTTATACCATGGCATTGTTGAATACTCGTTTCTGATTGGCTTGAAGGGCATTCTAGAGAGTGATTAGTTCCAGTGTTCAGATACTGTAAATCACTAACCGGTGCTGGAGAGAAGAGGTCTGCGAGGGAGGACCACTCCACGTCTGACTGAGGGGGTGGAGGAGATGAGGCGGACCTTGGATACCCCTGTCTGGAGCCCGTTGGTATGATCCTTGGTCCTGGTGTCATACAGACGCTCGGGGAGGATGGGTGAGACCACTCGTTAAGGAGGGGACAACAGAGACCATCGCTGCTTTCACTGAGAGAAACTTTGACCTTCGCCATTAACTCAGTAAAAAACAATCATGTCCTCACTTGAGCTATTCTGTAACCATACCTGCGTACTAGTGTAAGATCTCTCACTGCACAATGAAAACATCACTGAGGCGACCAACTCTATAGTAAATATTGTTATTCGAAGGGGACTATCCAAATAAAGTGTGACTAAAAGACATTAGAGAAGGATATTAGCTAAGACGGGCAGGTAGAAGATCTCAGTCTCAGTCTTGATGTGGATGTGGTGTGAGATGTAGACCTCTCCCTCTGCAGACTCCTCCAGACCTATAGTCATGGCATTCAGCTCCACCTGAAGCTCAGTCTTCATCCCAGCAGCCACCTGCAACAAAGGTCAGGGGTCAATTTAGTCATATCAGGAAGTGAAGTGAGATGTATGAATCTAAAACATCCTCAAAGAAAACAATGGGAAATGTTCAGTTTGTGTAATTGAATCAAGCTGACTACGGTAACTATCACTCTGCTCAGTAGAACTCACAGGTCCAGGGGTGTAGATGACTCTGATTCCAGTACCAGGGGACGGCTGTTTCACACTGAACCTAAAGTACAACAACACAGAACAGTCGCTGAACCCACCAGAACATAGACAGAGGAGAACACACCCTGACGACCAAGACCTTAAACCTTGTCATTTTCACTGCGCCACCATCCTTGACAGACATGTCCACAAACAGCCATACTAATTGTTCATGGATGTATATGTATGTATCTGACCTGCAGGTGTGGAAGCCCACGTTCTTCATGAGCACGGGGACGCTGTAGCTGCAGCCCTCCTTTAGGGTCCCAAACTGGACCTCTGCTGGGAGGAGCTCAAACCCCCGTGGGGCGAGCTGCTGCCCCCCCGTCACAGACACAGTCTTCACCTTCCTCCTCACCGGCTCCTCTACACACAGGAACTGAGAGCCAGACTCGTGTTAGGTCCCCGTGGTAATGCCTGGGCTCTAGCTCAGTAAGCTGCGACTTATTGAATTGGCAGGACAGATACATTAGTGGTAACTGACGTGGTTCAGTGTATTCACCTTGGACCAGAAGACTCGTGTTAGCTCCCTGGGCTACAGCCTAGGCTTTAGCTCAGCAGGATAACACCGTCTTGTGGCGTCTAGATGACCCGGGGCTACATTAAATCCATATTGTGAAAGATCCACGTTATAGCGCCACTGAAATCTGAAAGGTAATTTCCATATGCAGCATTTCCCGTGAATGTGGGAACATTTTTCCCTTTAAATTTCAAATGGCGCTAGAGCTCAGATCTTCCATGATATAGATTATATCACAACATTCACACCTACAGTCACATGGCGCTAGAGCTCAGATCTTCCATGATACAGATTATATCACAACATTCACACCTACAGTCAAATGGCGCTAGAGCTCAGATCTTCCATGATACAGATTATATCACAACATTCACACCTACAGTCAAATGGCGCTAGAGCTCAGATCTTCCATGATACAGATTATATCACAACATTCACACCTCAGTCACATGGCGCTAGAGCTCAGATCTTCCATGATACAGATTATATCACAACATTCACACCTACAGTCAAATGGCGCTAGAGCTCAGATCTTCCATGATACAGATTATATCACAACATTCACACCTACAGTCAAATGGCGCTAGAGCTCAGATCTTCCATGATACAGATTATATCACAACATTCACACCTACAGTCAAATGGCGCTAGAGCTCAGATCTTCCATGATACAGATTATATCACAACATTCACACCTACAGTCAAATGGCGCTAGAGCTCAGATCTTCCATGATACAGATTATATCACAACATTCACACCTACAGTCAAATGGCGCTAGAGGTCAGATCTTCCATGATACAGATTATATCACAACATTCACACCTACAGTCACATGGCGCTAGAGCTCAGATCTTCCATGATGCAGATTATATCACAACATTCACACCTACAGTCACATGGCGCTAGAGCTCAGATCTTCCATGATACAGATTATATCACAACATTCACACCTACAGTCAAATGGCGCTAGAGCTCAGATCTTCCATGATACAGATTATATCACAACATTCACACCTACAGTCAAATGGCGCTAGAGCTCAGATCTTCCATGATACAGATTATATCACAACATTCACACCTACAGTCAAATGGCGCTAGAGCTCAGATCTTCCATGATACAGATTATATCACAACATTCACACCTACAGTCAAATGGCGCTAGAGCTCAGATCTTCCATGATACAGATAATATCTAGGCCCCAGTCACACACTCCCCATATATCCCCCAGCCCACACCACCACCAATTCACAACATTCACACCTACAGTCACACACTCCCCATATGTCCCCCAGCCCACACTCCCACCAATTCACAACATTCACACCTACAGTCACACACACCCCATATGTCCCCCAGCCCACACTCCCACCAATTCACAACATTCACACCTACAGTCACACACACACATGTCCCCCGGCCCACCAAATCACAACATTCACACCTACAGTCACAAACATTTCCTCAATCGACATATGCACCTCTCACTGGGTGGGTGAGGAACACTAGTGTGTGCACCTGTGCGCGTGTGTATGTGTGTGTGTGTGTGTGTATGTGTGTGTGTGTGTGTGTGTGTATATGTATATGTATGTACGTCACAGTGTGTGTGTGTGTGTATATGTATGTACGTCACAGTGTGTGTGTGTGTGTGTGTGTGTGTGTGTGTGTGTTACCTGCTGGTTGGGCACGCTGAAGGGTTTGGAGCTGAGGATGGAGGCTGGCAGCTTGACTCTGTGTCTGCGTGGGTTCCCTGCCACGTCCACCTGGGTACTGCCAGGCCCAATCCCACCACCATGCTGCTGCTTCACTGTAGAGGCACCATGAGAGCTGTCCCCTACAGGAGAACACACACAGATCTAGATATCAGTAACACAGTAACAGATACAAGACCATGATGACTGATTTATATACAGTAGGTGTCTGCAAACTGTTGGGAAAATGGTGTTTGACCAAATATAATTCTCTTTGTCGGTTAGTCATTCAGCAGACGCTCTTCTCCAGAGCCACTTACAGTTAGTGCATTCATCTTACGATGGCTAGGTGGGACAACTTTTCAACTACCAACTTGAGTAAATGTCTGATTTTCAAGGTATTCCAGTACTTGAATTTCAGAGTGCCAAATTCAAGCACCTCGTGCGAACCCTGCCTACCAGACATGCCACCAGGGGTCTTTTCAAAGTCCCCAGGTTCAGAACAAATTCAAGCACCTTGTGCAAACCCTGCCTACCAGACATGCCACCAGGGGTCTTTTCAAAGTCCACAGATCCAGAAAAACTGATAAAGCAATACCTCACGGCACAATGCCGCAGTACATACATACTTGTTGTGTTTATGTACTGACATGTATGTGTAACTGATAGACGCACACACACACACACACACACACACACACTAAGGTTTTTAAATTGATGTAAATTGTAAAGTCATTTGTCTGTAATGTCTTTTTCGTTATGACTCGAACCCCAGTAAGACCAGCTGTCACCACTCTTACCCTAACACTAACCCAAGTCTAAGTCGTGTACTGAGCAGACCTGCAGTTTGAGGGGTGGGGTTGGTGGGTCTCCTAGGCAGCGCATCACTTCCTGCTGCGTGAGAGGGCGTGGGGTTCAAAGGTCGCTGGGCTGCTTCAAGAACACACACAATAACAAATAACATGCAAAACAGGGTCACTTTCTTAATGAAGAATAAAATATCACAATACTGTATCACCCATATATCATTAGTATTGTTTTAAATGTAGCCTAGCTTTAACCTGTCTCCCGAGGGGCATCTCTGAGGTAGTTCTGGGAGTTGGGAGTGTTGGGGAATGGAGGAAGGTCCTGAGACAGAGATCTCATATCAGGGACCTGACGGGGAAACCCAGATAGTTGTTTTATATACGTACAGTAGCTGAGCTGAATACAATGTGCAATATGTTGGAGAGGCACACAGTGAAGCTAATATTAACCTCTGTACCAAACCAAACGCTAGGCTAGTAGCATTGGGAAATATTGTCTTATATTAACTACCTCTGTACCAAACCAAACGCTAGGCTAGTAGCATTGGGAAATATTGTCTTATATTAACTACCTCTGTACCAAACCAAACGCTAGGCTAGTAGCATTGGGAAATATTGTCTTATATTAACTACCTCTGTACCAAACCAAACGCTAGGCTAGTAGCATTGGGAAATATTGTCTTATATTAACTACCTCTGTACCAAACCAAACGCTAGGCTAGTAGCATTGGGAAATATTGTCTTATATTTAACCTCTGTACCAAACCAAACGCTAGGCTAGTAGCATTGGGAAATATTGTCTTATATTAACCACCTCTGTACCAAACCAAACGCTAGGCTAGTAGCATTGGGAAATATTGTCTTATATTAACTACCTCTGTACCAAACCAAACGCTAGGCTAGTAGCATTGGGAAATATTGTCTTATATTAACCACCTCTGTACCAAACCAAACGCTAGGCTAGTAGCATTAGGAAATATTGTCTTATATTAACTACCTCTGTACCAAACCAAACGCTAGGCTAGTAGCATTGGGAAATATTGTCTTATATTAACCACCTCTGTACCAAACCAAACGCTAGGCTAGTAGCATTGGGAAATATTGTCTTATATTAACTACCTCTGTACCAAACCAAACGCTAGGCTAGTAGCATTGGGAAATATTGTCTTATATTAACCACCTCTGTACCAAACCAAACGCTAGGCTAGTAGCATTGGGAAATATTGTCTTATATTAACTACCTCTGTACCAAACCAAACGCTAGGCTAGTAGCATTGGGAAATATTGTCTTATATTTAACCTCTGTACCAAACCAAACACTAGGCTAGTAGCATTGGGAAATATTGTCTTATATTTAACCTCTGTACCAAACCAAACGCTAGGCTAGTAGCATTGGGAAATATTGTCTTATATTAACCACCTCTGTACCAAACCAAACGCTAGGCTAGTAGCATTGGGAAATATTGTCTTATATTAACTACCTCTGTACCAAACCAAACGCTAGGCTAGTAGCATTGGGAAATATTGTCTTATATTTAACCTCTGTACCAAACCAAACACTAGGCTAGTAGCATTGGGAAATATTGTCTTATATTTAACCTCTGTACCAAACCAAACGCTAGGCTAGTAGCATTGGGAAATATTGTCTTATATTAACCACCTCTGTACCAAACCAAACGCTAGGCTAGTAGCATTGGGAAATATTGTCTTATATTAACTACCTCTGTACCAAACCAAACGCTAGGCTAGTAGCATTGGGAAATATTGTCTTATATTAACTACCTCTGTACCAAACCAAACGATAGGCTAGTAGCATTGGGAAATATTGTCTTATATTAACCACCTCTGTACCAAACCAAACGCTAGGCTAGTAGCATTGGGAAATATTGTCTTATATTAACCACCTCTGTACCAAACCAAACACTAGGCTAGTAGCATTGGGAAATATTGTCTTATATTTAACCTCTGTACCAAACCAAACGCTAGGCTAGTAGCATTGGGAAATATTGTCTTATATTAACCACCTCTGTACCAAACCAAACGCTAGGCTAGTAGCATTGGGAAATATTGTCTTATATTAACTACCTCTGTACCAAACCAAACGCTAGGCTAGTAGCATTGGGAAATATTGTCTTATATTAACTACCTCTGTACCAAACCAAACGCTAGGCTAGTAGCATTGGGAAATATTGTCTTATATTAACTACCTCTGTACCAAACCAAACGCTAGGCTAGTAGCATTGGGAAATATTGTCTTATATTAACTACCTCTGTACCAAACCAAACGCTAGGCTAGTAGCATTGGGAAATATTGTCTTATATTAACTACCTCTGTACCAAACCAAACGCTAGGCTAGTAGCATTGGGAAATATTGTCTTATATTAACTACCTCTGTACCAAACCAAACGCTAGGCTAGTAGCATTGGGAAATATTGTCTTATATTAACTACCTCTGTACCAAACCAAACGCTAGGCTAGTAGCATTGGGAAATATTGTCTTATATTAACTACCTCTGTACCAAACCAAACGCTAGGCTAGTAGCATTGGGAAATATTGTCTTATATTAACTACCTCTGTACCAAACCAAACGCTAGGCTAGTAGCATTGGGAAATATTGTCTTATATTAACTACCTCTGTACCAAACCAAACGCTAGGCTAGTAGCATTGGGAAATATTGTCTTATATTAACTACCTCTGTACCAAACCAAACGCTAGGCTAGTAGCATTGGGAAATATTGTCTTATATTAACCACCTCTGTACCAAACCAAACGCTAGGCTAGTAGCATTGGGAAATATTGTCTTATATTAACCACCTCTGTACCAAACCAAACGCTAGGCTAGTAGCATTGGGAAATATTGTCTTATATTAACCACCTCTGTACCAAACCAAACGCTAGGCTAGTAGCATTGGGAAATATTGTCTTATATTTAACCTCTGTACCAAACCAAACGCTAGGCTAGTAGCATTGGGAAATATTGTCTTATATTTAACCTCTGTACCAAACCAAACGCTAGGCTAGTAGCATTGGGAAATATTGTCTTATATTTAACCTCTGTACCAAACCAAACGCTAGGCTAGTAGCATTGGGAAATATTGTCTTATATTAACTACCTCTGTACCAAACCAAACGCTAGGCTAGTAGCATTGGGAAATATTGTCTTATATTAACTACCTCTGTACCAAACCAAACACTAGGCTAGTAGCATTGGGAAATATTGTCTTATATTAACCACCTCTGTACCAAACCAAACGCTAGGCTAGTAGCATTGGGAAATATTGTCTTATATTTAACCTCTGTACCAAACCAAACGCTAGGCTAGTAGCATTGGGAAATATTGTCTTATATTTAACCTCTGTACCAAACCAAACGCTAGGCTAGTAGCATTGGGAAATATTGTCTTATATTAACCTCTGTACCAAACCAAACGCTAGGCTAGTAGCATTGGGAAATATTGTCTTATATTAACCACCTCTGTACCAAACCAAACGCTAGGCTAGTAGCATTGGGAAATATTGTCTTATATTTAACCTCTGTACCAAACCAAACGCTAGGCTAGTAGCATTGGGAAATATTGTCTTATATTAAGCTCTGTACCAAACCAAACGCTAGGCTAGTAGCATTGGGAAATATTGTCTTATATTAACTACCTCTGTACCAAACCAAACGCTAGGCTAGTAGCATTGGGAAATATTGTCTTATATTAACCTCTGTACCAAACCAAACGCTAGGCTAGTAGCATTGGGAAATATTGTCTTATATTAACCTCTGTACCAAACCAAACGCTAGGCTAGTAGCATTGGGAAATATTGTCTTATATTAACTACCTCTGTACCAAACCAAACGCTAGGCTAGTAGCATTGGGAAATATTGTCTTATATTAACCTCTGTACCAAACCAAACGCTAGGCTAGTAGCATTGGGAAATATTGTCTTATATTAACTACCTCTGTACCAAACCAAACGCTAGGCTAGTAGCATTGGGAAATATTGTCTTATATTAACCACCTCTGTACCAAACCAAACGCTAGGCTAGTAGCATTGGGAAATATTGTCTTATATTAACTACCTCTGTACCAAACCAAACGCTAGGCTAGTAGCATTGGGAAATATTGTCTTATATTAACCACCTCTGTACCAAACCAAACGCTAGGCTAGTAGCATTGGGAAATATTGTCTTATATTAACTACCTCTGTACCAAACCAAACGCTAGGCTAGTAGCATTGGGAAATATTGTCTTATATTAACTACCTCTGTACCAAACCAAACGCTAGGCTAGTAGCATTGGGAAATATTGTCTTATATTAACCACCTCTGTACCAAACCAAACGCTAGGCTAGTAGCATTGGGAAATATTGTCTTATATTAACTACCTCTGTACCAAACCAAACGCTAGGCTAGTAGCATTGGGAAATATTGTCTTATATTAACCACCTCTGTACCAAACCAAACGCTAGGCTAGTAGCATTGGGAAATATTGTCTTATATTAACCACCTCTGTACCAAACCAAACGCTAGGCTAGTAGCATTGGGAAATATTGTCTTATATTAACTACCTCTGTACCAAACCAAACGCTAGGCTAGTAGCATTGGGAAATATTGTCTTATATTAACTACCTCTGTACCAAACCAAACACTAGGCTAGTAGCATTGGGAAATATTGTCTTATATTAACCACCTCTGTACCAAACCAAACGCTAGGCTAGTAGCATTGGGAAATATTGTCTTATATTTAACCTCTGTACCAAACCAAACGCTAGGCTAGTAGCATTGGGAAATATTGTCTTATATTTAACCTCTGTACCAAACCAAACGCTAGGCTAGTAGCATTGGGAAATATTGTCTTATATTAACCTATGTACCAAACCAAACGCTAGGCTAGTAGCATTGGGAAATATTGTCTTATATTAACCACCTCTGTACCAAACCAAACGCTAGGCTAGTAGCATTGGGAAATATTGTCTTATATTTAACCTCTGTACCAAACCAAACGCTAGGCTAGTAGCATTGGGAAATATTGTCTTATATTAAGCTCTGTACCAAACCAAACGCTAGGCTAGTAGCATTGGGAAATATTGTCTTATATTAACTACCTCTGTACCAAACCAAACGCTAGGCTAGTAGCATTGGGAAATATTGTCTTATATTAACCTCTGTACCAAACCAAACGCTAGGCTAGTAGCATTGGGAAATATTGTCTTATATTAACCTCTGTACCAAACCAAACGCTAGGCTAGTAGCATTGGGAAATATTGTCTTATATTAACTACCTCTGTACCAAACCAAACGCTAGGCTAGTAGCATTGGGAAATATTGTCTTATATTAACCTCTGTACCAAACCAAACGCTAGGCTAGTAGCATTGGGAAATATTGTCTTATATTAACTACCTCTGTACCAAACCAAACGCTAGGCTAGTAGCATTGGGAAATATTGTCTTATATTAACCACCTCTGTACCAAACCAAACGCTAGGCTAGTAGCATTGGGAAATATTGTCTTATATTAACTACCTCTGTACCAAACCAAACGCTAGGCTAGTAGCATTGGGAAATATTGTCTTATATTAACCACCTCTGTACCAAACCAAACGCTAGGCTAGTAGCATTGGGAAATATTGTCTTATATTAACTACCTCTGTACCAAACCAAACGCTAGGCTAGTAGCATTGGGAAATATTGTCTTATATTAACTACCTCTGTACCAAACCAAACGCTAGGCTAGTAGCATTGGGAAATATTGTCTTATATTAACCACCTCTGTACCAAACCAAACGCTAGGCTAGTAGCATTGGGAAATATTGTCTTATATTAACTACCTCTGTACCAAACCAAACGCTAGGCTAGTAGCATTGGGAAATATTGTCTTATATTAACCACCTCTGTACCAAACCAAACGCTAGGCTAGTAGCATTGGGAAATATTGTCTTATATTAACCACCTCTGTACCAAACCAAACGCTAGGCTAGTAGCATTGGGAAATATTGTCTTATATTAACTACCTCTGTACCAAACCAAACGCTAGGCTAGTAGCATTGGGAAATATTGTCTTATATTAACCACCTCTGTACCAAACCAAACGCTAGACTAGTAGCATTGGGAAATATTGTCTTATATTAACAACCTCTGTACCAAACCAAACGCTAGGCTAGTAGCATTGGGAAATATTGTCTTATATTAACCACCTCTGTACCAAACCAAACGCTAGGCTAGTAGCATTGGGAAATATTGTCTTATATTTAACCTCTGTACCAAACCAAACGCTAGGCTAGTAGCATTGGGAAATATTGTCTTATATTTAACCTCTGTACCAAACCAAACGCTAGGCTAGTAGCATTGGGAAATATTGTCTTATATTAACCACCTCTGTACCAAACCAAACGCTAGGCTAGTAGCATTGGGAAATATTGTCTTATATTTAACCTCTGTACCAAACCAAACGCTAGGCTAGTAGCATTGGGAAATATTGTCTTATATTAACTACCTCTGTACCAAACCAAACGCTAGGCTAGTAGCATTGGGAAATATTGTCTTATATTAACCACCTCTGTACCAAACCAAACGCTAGGCTAGTAGCATTGGGAAATATTGTCTTATATTTAACCTCTGTACCAAACCAAACGCTAGGCTAGTAGCATTGGGAAATATTGTCTTATATTAACTACCTCTGTACCAAACCAAACGCTAGGCTAGTAGCATTGGGAAATATTGTCTTATATTAACTACCTCTGTACCAAACCAAACGCTAGGCTAGTAGCATTGGGAAATATTGTCTTATATTAACCACCTCTGTACCAAACCAAACGCTAGGCTAGTAGCATTGGGAAATATTGTCTTATATTAACTACCTCTGTACCAAACCAAACGCTAGGCTAGTAGCATTGGGAAATATTGTCTTATATTAACCACCTCTGTACCAAACCAAACGCTAGGCTAGTAGCATTGGGAAATATTGTCTTATATTTAACCTCTGTACCAAACCAAACACTAGGCTAGTAGCATTGGGAAATATTGTCTTATATTAACTACCTCTGTACCAAACCAAACGCTAGGCTAGTAGCATTGGGAAATATTGTCTTATATTAACCACCTCTGTACCAAACCAAACGCTAGGCTAGTAGCATTGGGAAATATTGTCTTATATTAATCACCTCTGTACCAAACCAAACGCTAGGCTAGTAGCATTGGGAAATATTGTCTTATATTAACCACCTCTGTACCAAACCAAACGCTAGGCTAGTAGCATTGGGAAATATTGTCTTATATTAACCACCTCTGTACCAAACCAAACGCTAGGCTAGTAGCATTGGGAAATATTGTCTTATATTAACCACCTCTGTACCAAACCAAACGCTAGGCTAGTAGCATTGGGAAATATTGTCTTATATTAACTACCTCTGTACCAAACCAAACGCTAGGCTAGTAGCATTGGGAAATATTGTCTTATATTAACCACCTCTGTACCAAACCAAACGCTAGGCTAGTAGCATTGGGAAATATTGTCTTATATTAACCACCTCTGTACCAAACCAAACGCTAGGCTAGTAGCATTGGGAAATATTGTCTTATATTAACTACCTCTGTACCAAACCAAACGCTAGGCTAGTAGCATTGGGAAATATTGTCTTATATTAACCACCTCTGTACCAAACCAAACGCTAGGCTAGTAGCATTGGGAAATATTGTCTTATATTAACTACCTCTGTACCAAACCAAACGCTAGGCTAGTAGCATTGGGAAATATTGTCTTATATTAACCACCTCTGTACCAAACCAAACGCTAGGCTAGTAGCATTGGGAAATATTGTCTTATATTAACCACCTCTGTACCAAACCAAACGCTAGGCTAGTAGCATTGGGAAATATTGTCTTATATTAACTACCTCTGTACCAAACCAAACGCTAGGCTAGTAGCATTGGGAAATATTGTCTTATATTAACCACCTCTGTACCAAACCAAACGCTAGACTAGTAGCATTGGGAAATATTGTCTTATATTAACAACCTCTGTACCAAACCAAACGCTAGGCTAGTAGCATTGGGAAATATTGTCTTATATTAACCACCTCTGTACCAAACCAAACGCTAGGCTAGTAGCATTGGGAAATATTGTCTTATATTTAACCTCTGTACCAAACCAAACGCTAGGCTAGTAGCATTGGGAAATATTGTCTTATATTTAACCTCTGTACCAAACCAAACGCTAGGCTAGTAGCATTGGGAAATATTGTCTTATATTAACCACCTCTGTACCAAACCAAACGCTAGGCTAGTAGCATTGGGAAATATTGTCTTATATTTAACCTCTGTACCAAACCAAACGCTAGGCTAGTAGCATTGGGAAATATTGTCTTATATTAACTACCTCTGTACCAAACCAAACGCTAGGCTAGTAGCATTGGGAAATATTGTCTTATATTAACCACCTCTGTACCAAACCAAACGCTAGGCTAGTAGCATTGGGAAATATTGTCTTATATTTAACCTCTGTACCAAACCAAACGCTAGGCTAGTAGCATTGGGAAATATTGTCTTATATTAACTACCTCTGTACCAAACCAAACGCTAGGCTAGTAGCATTGGGAAATATTGTCTTATATTAACTACCTCTGTACCAAACCAAACGCTAGGCTAGTAGCATTGGGAAATATTGTCTTATATTAACCACCTCTGTACCAAACCAAACGCTAGGCTAGTAGCATTGGGAAATATTGTCTTATATTAACTACCTCTGTACCAAACCAAACGCTAGGCTAGTAGCATTGGGAAATATTGTCTTATATTAACCACCTCTGTACCAAACCAAACGCTAGGCTAGTAGCATTGGGAAATATTGTCTTATATTTAACCTCTGTACCAAACCAAACACTAGGCTAGTAGCATTGGGAAATATTGTCTTATATTTAACCTCTGTACCAAACCAAACACTAGGCTAGTAGCATTGGGAAATATTGTCTTATATTAACTACCTCTGTACCAAACCAAACGCTAGGCTAGTAGCATTGGGAAATATTGTCTTATATTAACCACCTCTGTACCAAACCAAACGCTAGGCTAGTAGCATTGGGAAATATTGTCTTATATTAATCACCTCTGTACCAAACCAAACGCTAGGCTAGTAGCATTGGGAAATATTGTCTTATATTAACCACCTCTGTACCAAACCAAACGCTAGGCTAGTAGCATTGGGAAATATTGTCTTATATTAACCACCTCTGTACCAAACCAAACGCTAGGCTAGTAGCATTGGGAAATATTGTCTTATATTAACCACCTCTGTACCAAACCAAACGCTAGGCTAGTAGCATTGGGAAATATTGTCTTATATTAACTACCTCTGTACCAAACCAAACGCTAGGCTAGTAGCATTGGGAAATATTGTCTTATATTAACCACCTCTGTACCAAACCAAACGCTAGGCTAGTAGCATTGGGAAATATTGTCTTATATTAACCACCTCTGTACCAAACCAAACGCTAGGCTAGTAGCATTGGGAAATATTGTCTTATATTAACCACCTCTGTACCAAACCAAACGCTAGGCTAGTAGCATTGGGAAATATTGTCTTATATTAACTACCTCTGTACCAAACCAAACGCTAGGCTAGTAGCATTGGGAAATATTGTCTTATAGTAACCACCTCTGTACCAAACCAAACGCTAGGCTAGTAGCATTGGGAAATATTGTCTTATATTAACTACCTCTGTACCAAACCAAACGCTAGGCTAGTAGCATTGGGAAATATTGTCTTATATTAACCACCTCTGTACCAAACCAAACGCTAGGCTAGTAGCATTGGGAAATATTGTCTTATATTAACTACCTCTGTACCAAACCAAACGCTAGGCTAGTAGCATTGGGAAATATTGTCTTATATTAACCACGTCTGTACCAAACCAAACGCTAGGCTAGTAGCATTGGGAAATATTGTCTTATATTAACTACCTCTGTACCAAACCAAACGCTAGGCTAGTAGCATTGGGAAATATTGTCTTATATTAACTACCTCTGTACCAAACCAAACGCTAGGCTAGTAGCATTGGGAAATATTGTCTTATATTAACTACCTCTGTACCAAACCAAACGCTAGGCTAGTAGCATTGGGAAATATTGTCTTATATTAACCACCTCTGTACCAAACCAAACGCTAGGCTAGTAGCATTGGGAAATATTGTCTTATATTAACTACCTCTGTACCAAACCAAACGCTAGGCTAGTAGCATTGGGAAATATTGTCTTATATTAACCACCTCTGTACCAAACCAAACGCTAGGCTAGTAGCATTGGGAAATATTGTCTTATATTTAACCACCTCTGTACCAAACCAAACGCTAGGCTAGTAGCATTGGGAAATATTGTCTTATATTAACCACCTCTGTACCAAACCAAACGCTAGGCTAGTAGCATTGGGAAATATTGTCTTATATTAACTACCTCTGTACCAAACCAAACGCTAGGCTAGTAGCATTGGGAAATATTGTCTTATATTAACTACCTCTGTACCAAACCAAACGCTAGGCTAGTAGCATTGGGAAATATTGTCTTATATTAACCACCTCTGTACCAAACCAAACGCTAGGCTAGTAGCATTGGGAAATATTGTCTTATATTTAACCACCTCTGTACCAAACCAAACGCTAGGCTAGTAGCATTGGGAAATATTGTCTTATATTAACCACCTCTGTACCAAACCAAACGCTAGGCTAGTAGCATTGGGAAATATTGTCTTATATTAACCACCTCTGTACCAAACCAAACGCTAGGCTAGTAGCATTGGGAAATATTGTCTTATATTAACCACCTCTGTACCAAACCAAACGCTAGGCTAGTAGCATTGGGAAATATTGTCTTATATTAACCACCTCTGTACCAAACCAAACGCTAGGCTAGTAGCATTGGGAAATATTGTCTTATATTAACCACCTCTGTACCAAACCAAACGCTAGGCTAGTAGCATTGGGAAATATTGTCTTATATTAACCACCTCTGTACCAAACCAAACGCTAGGCTAGTAGCATTGGGAAATATTGTCTTATATTAACTACCTCTGTACCAAACCAAACGCTAGGCTAGTAGCATTGGGAAATATTGTCTTATATTAACTACCTCTGTACCAAACCAAACGCTAGGCTAGTAGCATTGGGAAATATTGTCTTATATTAACCACCTCTGTACCAAACCAAACGCTAGGCTAGTAGCATTGGGAAATATTGTCTAGACGCATTTTTCCAGTTGAGATGAAGTTTATAAATTGACTGGCTGGGCTGTGGGACAATGGATGTGTATTAATGAATCCAATGGAACTGTTAACAGGCATTACGTAGCTGTAATGAATTACAATCCATTGATGAGAAAGCTATGTCACCTCCGAGTACTCGAAACCTGCTCCTTTCTCTGAGTGGAAATAAGGAGGAATGATTCTGTTCCTTAGAGCCTCTCTGTAAATCTTCTCCTGGTCCAGCTCCTGTCTGAACAGTACAGCAACATTAAAACATTCATTAATAGCTTAAATTGTCCTGGGAAAAGATGTGAATGTCCACTATGTCAGCTCTATAATACAGAGCAGTTAGTTAGTTACCTGTGTTGCTCTATCCTGCTCTTCCACATAGTTACCTGTGTTGCTCTATCCTGCTCTTCCACATAGTTACCTGTGTTGCTCTATCCTGCTCTTCCACATAGTTACCTGTGTTGCTCTATCATGCTCTTCCACATAGTTTCCTGTGTTGCTCTATCCTGCTCTTCCACATAGTTACCTGTGTTGCTCTATCCTGCTCTTCCACATAGTTACCTGTGTTGCTCTATCCTGCTCTTCCACATAGTTACCTGTGTTGCTCTATCCTGCTCTTCCACATAGTTACCTGTGTTGCTCTAACCTGCTCTTCCACATAGTTACCTGTGTTGCTCTATCCTGCTCTTCCACATAGTTACCTGTGTTGCTCTATCCTGCTCTTCCACATAGTTACCTGTGTTGCTCTATCCTGCTCTTCCACATAGTTACCTGTGTTGCTCTATCCTGCTCTTCCACATAGTTACCTGTGTTGCTCTATCATGCTCTTCCACATAGTTTCCTGTGTTGCTCTATCCTGCTCTTCCACATAGTTACCTGTGTTGCTCTATCCTGCTCTTCCACATAGTTACCTGTGTTGCTCTATCCTGCTCTTCCACATAGTTACCTGTGTTGCTCTATCCTGCTCTTCCACATAGTTACCTGTGTTGCTCTATCATGCTCTTCCACATAGTTACCTGTGTTGCTCTAACCTGCTCTTCCACATAGTTACCTGTGTTGCTCTATCCTGCTCTTCCACATAGTTACCTGTGTTGCTCTATCCTGCTCTTCCACATAGTTACCTATGTTGCTCTATCATGCTCTTCCACATAGTTACCTGTGTTGCTCTATCCTGCTCTTCCACATAGTTACCTGTGTTGCTCTATCCTGCTCTTCCACATAGTTACCTGTGTTGCTCTATCCTGCTCTTCCACATAGTTACCTGTGTTGCTCTATCCTGCTCTTCCACATAGTTACCTGTGTTGCCCTATCCTGCTCTTCCACATAGTTACCTGTGTTGCTCTATCCTGCTCTTCCACATAGTTACCTGTGTTGCTCTATCCTGCTCTTCCACATAGTTACCTGTGTTGCTCTATCCTGCTCTTCTACATAGTTACCTGTGTTGCTCTATCCTGCTCTTCCACATAGTTACCTGTGTTGCTCTATCCTGCTCTTCCACATAGTTACCTGTGTTGCTCTATCCTGCTCTTCCACATTGTTACCTGTGTTGCTCTATCCTGCTCTTCCACATAATATCCTTTGCCTCTTCTCTGAAGCTGTAAAACAGGAGATTGTAATATGATGAGAAGATAATGGAAAAGGTTCAAAGCTGTCGATATTTATGTTCATAGTTTAACTAAACCCATTAGTACAGGGAAAATAAGATAGCTACTAATCAGAGACTCATGATAAATATGATCTACAGATCTAAGATCTGGTTAGTTATGATACTGATCTAGGACCAGGTTAGTTATGATACTGATCTAGGACCAGGTTAGTTATTATACTGATCTAGGACCAGGCTAGTTATGATACTGATCTAGGACCAGGCTAGTTATGATACTGATCTAGGACCAGGCTAGTTAGGATACTGATCTAAGACCAGGTTAGTTATGATACTGATCTAGGACCAGGTTAGTTATGATACTGATCTAAGACCAGGTTAGTTATGATACTGATCTAGGACCAGGCTAGTTATGATACTGATCTAGGACCAGGCTAGTTATTATACTGATCTAGGACCAGGCTAGTTATGATACTGATCTAGGACCAGGCTAGTTATGATACTGATCTAGGACCAGGCTAGTTATGATACTGATCTAGGAACAGGCTAGTTATTATACTGATCTAGGACCGGGCTAGTTATTATACTGATCTAGGACCAGGCTAGTTATTATACTGATCTAGGACCAGGCTAGTTATGATACTGATCTAGGACCAGGCTAGTTATGATACTGATCTAGGACCAGGCTAGTTATTATACTGATCTAGGACCAGGCTAGTTATGATACTGATCTAGGACCAGGCTAGTTATGATACTGATCTAGGACCAGGCTAGTTATGATACTGATCTAGGACCAGGCTAGTTATGATACTGATCTAGGACCAGGCTAGTTATGATACTGATATAGGACCAGGCTAGTTATGATACTGATATAGGACCAGGCTAGTTAGGATACTGATCTAGGACCAGGCTAGTTATGATACTGATCTAGGACCAGGCTAGTGATGATACTGCTCTAGGACCAGGCTAGTTATGATACTGATCTAGGACCAGGCTAGTTCTGACTCACCTGTTTGTGTGTTTCTCTGAGAGCGAGGCCTCAGTCTGCAGGGCTGGAGTCTTCACTGCCTGGATGTACAGGGTGGCTGCATCCACTGAGGTGGAACAAACACAAACACTCCCTATTCAACTCACCATTCCTTTCCCTTATCCAATTCATTGCTACAGCTAGGAAATCATCTCCAAGCCCCATAAAGTGCCACGCCAAAATGAAGGACTCACCGGGGCAGATTCTGTTCTCTATAGTGGGGTGCTCTGACTCTGGAAGTGACTGAGGAGGAAGAAATGCACATGGTGTCACAGAGTAACAGAATACTACAGCACCCGAGTAACACAATACTACAGCACCCAAGTAACAGAATACTACAGCACCCAAGTAAAATAATACTACAGCACCTGAGTAACAGAATACTACAGCACCTGAGTAACAGAATACTACAGCACCTGAGTAACAGAACACTACAGCACCTGAGTAACATAATACTACATCACCTGAGTAACAGAACACTACATCAACCGAGTAACAGAACACTACAGCACCTGAGTAACATAATACTACATCACCTGAGTAACAGAATACTACAGCACCTGAGTAACAGAATACTACAGCACCTGAGTAACATAATACTACAGCACCTGAGTAACAGAATACTATAGCACCCAAGTAACAGAACACGACAGCACCTGAGTAACAGAACACTACAGCACCTGAGTAACAGAACACTACATCACCTGAGTAACAGAATACTACAGCACCCAAGTAACAGAACACGACAGCACCTGACTAACAGAATACTACAGCACCTGAGTAACAGAACACTACAGCACCTGAGTAACAGAATACTACAGCACCTGAGTAACAGAACACTACAGCACCTGAGTAACAGAATACTACAGCACCCGAGTAACACAATACTACAGCACCTGAGTAACAGAATACTACAGCACCCGAGTAACAGAATACTACAGCACCTGAGTAACAGAATTCTACAGCACCCGAGTAACAGAATACTACGGCACCTGAGTAACAGAACACTACAGCACCTGAGTAACAGAACACTACATCAACCGAGTAACAGAACACTACAGCACCTGAGTAACATAATACTACAGCACCTGAGTAACAGAATACTACAGCACCCAAGTAACAGAACACGACAGCACCTGACTAACAGAATACTATAGCACCCAAGTAACAGAACACGACAGCACCTGAGTAACAGAACACTACAGCACCTGAGTAACAGAACACTACATCACCTGAGTAACAGAATACTACAGCACCCAAGTAACAGAACACGACAGCACCTGAGTAACAGAATACTACAGCACCCAAGTAACAGAACACGACAGCACCTGAGTAACAGAACACTACAGCACCTGAGTAACAGAACACTACATCACCTGAGTAACAGAATACTACAGCACCCGAGTAACAGAACACTACAGCACCTGAGTAACAGAATACTACAGTACCTGAGTAACAGAACACTACAGCACCTGAATAACAGAATACTACAGTACCTGAGTAACAGAACACTACAGCACCTGAATAACAGAATACTACAGCACCTGAGTAATTTGGACATATTTAATCAGGTCAGTAGCGTGGACCTTCTCCTCCTTCTGTGTGTGTGTGTGTGTGTGTGTGTGTGTGTGTGTGTGTGTGTGTGTGTGTGTGTGTGTGTGTGTGTACTGACTGACCAGGGCCAGTTTGAGCAGGTCAGCAGCGTGGATCTTCTCCTCCTCAGTACGAGGGTCATTCAGCTGCATCTTCTCTGTCAGGTTCTCTCTCTGGATAACCTGCTCCATGTACTCCTACAATACCAGGTACAGGAGGAGGACAACATGTTGAGACAGGACCAGGTACAGGAGGAGGAGGACTACATGTTGAGACAGGACCAGGTACAGGAGGAGGACCAGGTACAGGAGGAGGAGGACAACATGTTGAGACAGGACCAGGTACAGGAGGAGGACCAGGTACAGGAGGAGGAGGACAACATGTTGAGACAGGACCAGGTACAGGAGGAGGAGGACAACATGTTGAGACAGGACCAGGTACAGGAGGAGGAGGACCACATGTTGAGACAGGACCAGGTACAGGAGGAGGACCAGGTACAGGAGGAGGAGGACCACATGTTGAGACATGACCAGGTACAGGAGGAGGACCAGGTACAGGAGGAGGACCACATGTTGAGACAGGACCAGGTACAGGAGGAGGAGGACCACATGTTGAGACAGGACCAGGTACAGGAGGAGGACCATGTACAGGAGGAGGAGGACAACATGTTGAGACAGGACCAGGTACAGGAGGAGGAGGACCAGGTACAGGAGGAGGACCAGGTACAGGAGGAGGAGGACCACATGTTGAGACAGGACCAGGTACAGGAGGAGGACCAGGTACAGGAGGAGGAGGACCACATGTTGAGACAGGACCAGGTACAGGAGGAGGACCAGGTACAGGAGGAGGAGGACCACATGTTGAGACAGGACCAGGTACAGGAGGAGAAGGACCACATGTTGAGACAGGACCAGGTACAGGAGGAGGACCAGGTACAGGAGGAGGACCAGGTACAGGAGGAGGACCAGGTACAGGAGGAGGACCAGGTACAGGAGGAGGACCAGGTACAGGAGGAGGACCACATGTTGACATACAGATTACACTGCATACCAAACACATGTTGACATACAGATTACACTGCATACCAAACACATGTTGACATACAGATTACACCGCATACCAAACACATGTTGACATACAGATTACACTGCAAACCAAACACATGTTGACATACAGATTACACCGCATACCAAACACATGTTGACATACAGATTACACTGCATACCAAACACATGTTGACATACAGATTACACAGCATACCAAACACATGTTGACATACAGATTACACCCCATACCAAACACATGTTGACATACAGATTACACCGCATACCAAACACATGTTGACATACAGATTACACCCCATACCAAACACATGTTGACATACAGATTACACCGCATACCAACCACATGTTGACATACAGATTACACCCCATACCAAACACATGTTGACATACAGATTACACCCCATACCAAACACATGTTGACATACAGATTACACCGCATACCAAACACATGTTGACATACAGATTACACCCCATACCAAACACATGTTGACATACAGATTACACTGCATACCAAACACATGTTGACATACAGATTACACTGCATACCAAACACATGTTGACATACAGATTACACTGCATACCAAACACATGTTGACATACAGATTACACTGCATACCAAACACATGTTGACATACAGATTACACCGCATACCAAACACATGTTGACATACAGATTACACCCCATACCAAACACATGTTGACATACAGATTACACCCCATACCAAACACATGTTGACATACAGATTACACTGCATACCAAACACATGTTGACATACAGAGTACACCCCATACCAAACACATGTTGACATACAGATTACAGCGCATACCAAACACATGTTGACATACAGATTACACTGCATACCAAACACATGTTGACATACAGATTACACCGCATACCAAACACATGGTGACATACAGATTACACTGCATACCAAACACATGATGACATACAGATTACACTGCATACCAAACACATGTTGACATACAGATTACACCCCATACCAAACACATGATGACATACAGATTACACTGCATACCAAACACATGGTGACATACAGAGTACACTGCATACCAAACACATGGTGACATACAGAGTACACCCCATACCAAACACATGTTGACATACAGATTACACCGCATACCAAACACATGTTGACATACAGATTACACCCCATACCAAACACATGATGACATACAGATTACACTGCATACCAAACACATGTTGACATACAGATTACACCCCATACCAAACACATGATGACATACAGATTACACTGCATACCAAACACATGGTGACATACAGAGTACACCCCATACCAAACACATGTTGACATACAGATTACACTGCATACCAAACACATGTTGACATACAGATTACACTGCATACCAAACACATGGTGACATACAGAGTACACCCCATACCAAACACATGTTGACATACAGATTACACCGCATACCAAACACATGCATGTTATGATAGAACATCTATATTAAGGTAGCCTAGCAGTTAGTGCATTGGGTCAGTTACTGAAAGGTCTCTGGTTCGAATCCCTGAGCTGTGCTCTTGAGTAAGGCACTTAACCCTAATTGTCTCAGGGGGAGTTGGGATATGCAACAAAAACAGATCTCCAATTCACATGTGTATAATACACACTGGTACATGTGTGAAAAAGGACAAATATAATCCCCCACCAAATGCTGATTATTATTATGGCCAGACATGGGACTGTATCTGCTGGTACACTGGGTTAAGGCTGCTGTAATGGAGACTGCCTTGTAGAATACACACAGGACAGTGAGATGAGCTGCAGAGCTGCACCTTGAGGCGAGTCTCCAGAGTCCTGCGGAGCTGTCTGCTGACTGGCTGGTACTGGAGCAGCTGTCGGACCTCCAGGGTATCAGGACAGCTCAGCACGGGCCTACAGGCCTCAGAAACAGGCTTCTCTCTCAGGGTCAGACCCCGGCCCAGGGTGGTCCCGAACAGAGGACCTGGCGTCTTCCTCTGGGGCGGGGTTACAGTAGATGTTTAAAGAATGTTTTTAGGGGATAAAGTAGATTTATTTATTTATTTACATTTTAAGGTATCATCAAACCATATGACTAAAGTGTGTTTTGACCATGTATAAATGACCTTAAATTCAAGTACACGTGAAAACTAGCATGATTTGCTAATACATTATGCGTCTATTTCAACTGCATTTTCTCTTTGATTTTCTCAGTCTACCTCTACTGAGGGGAAGTTGTCCCAGCGACGGGACTTGAGGTTGGTGGGGATGATGTCCTTGTTTTGTTTCTGCATGACCCATCTGGACCACACATCCTGACGAGAGGGTCTCAGCACCGCTATACCCAGCACACCTGCAGGACAGGGAGGAGACCACAGACGTGTCTATGGGTAGACCAGGAGGAACACAGGTCTATGGAGGTAGAGTAATGAACAGAATCCTACCCTGAAGGTCTGGGAGGAGACCACAGACGTGTCTATGGGTAGACCAGGAGGAACACAGGTCTATGGAGGTAGAGTAATGAACAGAATCCTACCCTGAAGGTCTGGGAGGAGACCACAGACGTGTCTATGGGTAGACCAGGAGGAACACAGGTCTATGGAGGTAGAGTAATGAACAGAATCCTACCCTGTAGGTCTAGGAGGAGACCACAGACGTGTCTATGGGTAGACCAGGAGGAACACAGGTCTATGGAGGTAGAGTAATGAACAGAATCCTACCCTGAAGGTCTGGGAGGAGACCACAGACGTGTCTATGGGTAGACCAGGAGG
This sequence comes from Oncorhynchus mykiss, assembly GCF_013265735.2. NCBI lineage: Eukaryota > Metazoa > Chordata > Actinopteri > Salmoniformes > Salmonidae > Oncorhynchus > Oncorhynchus mykiss. The sequence continues at coordinate 7,923,447 of NC_048582.1, read as the reverse complement.
AACACAGGTCTATGGAGGTAGAGTAATGAACAGAATCCTACCCTGTAGGTCTGGGAGGGGTTCTTTAAGCAGGGCGACAGCAGGGTCAGAGTAGTCCTCATACAAACGTTCCTCTACTGTCTGAGAGTGCAGCAGCTCTGTGCCTGAACCGTCCTCATGGGCCATGAACAACCTGGGAGTTTATTATGGATATAGAGAATGAGAGAGTACCCATCATGCTTCAGCCCAGCTTGCACACTAAAAGGGTTAAAAGGTGCCTAACTGGGGGACATTGGAATGAAAAAGGAGTCATACTGTACAGATGAGGAGCAGAGTTACTGAAGCCTACCTGGGAATGTGGACTTTACGTCCAATAGAATGCTTGGCCAGCTCTCTCTCTTCTGGCAGCCCTCCCTCCTCCTCCTCCTCCTCCTCCACTCTGCTGTCCAGAGGGCTAGAGATCTCCACTGATGCCTGGCCATCCTTCATCACCTCCACACAGCACCATTTGATACACTGTCACTATAACTCCACCATGGCCTACACATGCCCTACACATGCCCTACACATGTCCTACACATGCCCTACACATGCCCTACACATGTCCTACACATGTCCTACACATGCCCTACACATGTCCTACACATGCCCTACACATGTCCTACACATGTCCTACACATGCCCTACACATGCCCTACACATGTCCTACACATGCCCTACACATGCCCTACACATGCCCTACACATGCACTACACATGCACTACACATGCACTACACATGCCCTACACATGCACTACACATGCACTACATATGCACTACACATGCACTACACATGCCCTAAACATGCCCTACACATGCCCTACACATGCCCTACACATGCCCTACACATGCACTACACATGCCCTACACATGCCCTAGGAATCCTACAGTGATGTTTCCTAATTCACGTTGTCAAACAAGTTTCCAAAATGTAAATTCCCGGGGCTGGCAGAGTTCAGTGTATCGTACGATAATCCTCTGAACACTTGGCCTGATGGGAAAACAAACTGCCTTATATAGTGCTCAAGTTATGGTCAGCGCCTTATGCCCTGGTCCCAGATCTGTTTGTGCTGTCTGGCCAACTCCTATGGTCATCATCAAGCCAAATGGCAAGACAACACAAACAGATCTGGGACCAGACTATAAGAAGGGAACAGGAATGTCATACAGAGCCGACCCACCTGGAAGAGGTTCCCGTGGTGGTCTGTGACCTCACACAGTGTGTCTGAGGTGGAGGTGTGGTTCATCCTGTAGCTGCCTGGCTGCTCTCTGGGACTCCAGCTGGCCAGACTCAGGGTTGGGCTGTGTTCAGGGTCTGACGTGTACACACAACTACCGTCCTGGTTGATGAACAGCAGACCTACACTGGACGGGTACACCTAGAGGGCACACGGGGACACGGAGAGTCACCCAGAATGAATATAGAACCTCAGAACACAGTCATTTGCTCGACTCATGAAAGGAAGCGTGGATCTCCTCCTCCGATGCTCTCCACGTTATGAGGAGAAGGTGGGAAGACAACGGGAGGAATGGAGGAAGGACTAGTAACATTCACCCCCGGTTTCTCTTACTTGGTACGCTCCGTCGCAGGTGGCGGTGACGACGCTCCCGTCTCCAAAGAACACGTTGCAGGACCTGCCCTCGCCGAACATGGTTACCGTGGCAAACCCCAGGCGCTCCACCATCACCACCTTCTCCTTATGACACCCACTGCTGGACCTCTCCCCTGGTAACACAACGTAGACATTATCACACCATCACCACCTTCTCCTTATGACACCCACTGCTGGACCTCTCCCCTGGTAACACAACGTCTACATTATCACACCATCACCACCTTCTCCTTATGACACCCACTGCTGGACCTCTCCCCTGGTAACACAACGTAGACATTATCACACCATGAACTGTCCTGGTAACACAACATAGACATTATCACACCATGAACTGTCCTGGTAACACAACGTAGACATTATCACACCATCACCACCTTCTCCTTATGACACCCACTGCTGGACCTCTCCCCTGGTAACACAACATAGACATTATCACACCATGAACTGTCCTGGTAACACAACATAGACATTATCACACCATGAACTGTCCTGGTAACACAACGTCTACATTATCACACCATCACCACCTTCTCCTTATGACACACACTGCTGGACCTCTCCCCTGGTAACACAACGTAGACATTATCACACCATGAACTATCCTTCCTACACACTGCTGCATCTCTCCCCTGGTAACACAACGTAGACATTATCACACCATGAACCATCCTTCCTACACACTGTTGCATCTCTCCCCTGGTAACACAACGTAGACATTATCACACCATGAACTATCCTTCCTACACACACTGTTGTCTCTGTCCTGGTAACACAATGTAGACATTATCACACCATGAACTATCCTTCCTACACACTGTTGTCTCTGTCCTGGTAACACAACGTAGACATTATCACACCATGAACCATCCTTCCTACACACACTGTTGTCTCTGTCCTGGTAACACAACGTAGACATTATCACACCACGAACCATCCTTCCTACACACACTGTTGTCTCTGTCCTGGTAACACAACGTAGACATTATCACACCATGAACCATCCTTCCTACACACACTGTTGTCTCTGTCCTGGTAACACAACGTAGACATTATCACACCATGAACCATCCTTCCTACACACACTGTTGTCTCTGTCCTGGTAACACAACGTAGACATTATCACACCATGAACTGTCCTGGTAACACAACATAGACATTATCACACCATGAACTGTCCTGGTAACACAACGTAGACATTATCACACCATGAACTATCCTTCCTACACACACTGTTGTCTCTGTCCTGGTAACACATAATATACACTACTAATGTATTAGACAAGTTAGTAGTATAGCCTTTAACCTGTATCAGACCATTTAGCAGTTAGCCTTTAACCTGTGCTAATGTGTTCCTGGCACCACCCACTGAGAGCCTCTCTCTCCTGGTACAGGGTAGTGATCCTGGTTCCGTCTGCATGGTCGACGATCACCGTCCCGTCTCTGTCCAGCACAGACATCACCTTGTCCTCCCGGGTGATAACAACCTGCTCACACAGAGACAAGGCAGAAGAGCTACTTTTACATATCACACGTGTAGGAAGTCAAAATGTTGACACCTTCAGAGTATCAGCTAACCATTTTGGACTTTTGCAAAAGGTCGTGAGAAAACTCAAATGTGTTATTACCAACCACGATGTTAGCAAACCATGTTGCTGGTTCGTATGCTCACAGTTTGGCTGACAGGGTCTGTGGCTCTGAAGGCCAGGACCGGGCCAGGGTCTGTGGTCTGGTCCCCCATGGTGGCTACTCTGTGTCCGGAGGGGCTGGTGGTGACCCAACAGACCCCCTGTCTGCCCTGGGTGTTGTCTGACGACCTCTGCTCCTCCCTGGGCTCTGGGTCACTCTGACTCTGGTCAGCCCCCAGGCTCTGCTTGGAACCCAGTTTACCTGCCCAGACACACAACCCCTCATCTCCCCTTTGTCTTTCTCAAGCACCGATACTCAACAACATTAAAGGTTGTGAAGCCAATAGATTTCAGACTGACACAGTAAAGGTCTAATAGGAAGACAAATCAAATATACAGTACCAGTCTGAAGTTTGGACACACCTACTTTTCCCAGGGTTTTGTTTATTTTTTACTATTGTAGATAAATAGTGAAGACATCAAAACTATGAAATAACACATATAGAATCATGTAGTAACCAAAAAAGTGTTAAACAAATCAAAATCTATTTCATATTTTAGATTCTTCTATGTAGCCACCCTTTGCCTTGATGACAGCTTTGCACACTCTTGGCATTTTCTCAACCAGCTTCATGAGGAATTATTTTCCAAGCGTCTTGAAGGAGTTCCCACATGCGCTGAGCACTTGTTGGCTGCTTTTCCTTCACTCTGCAGTCCAACTCATCCCAAACCACCTGGAATGGTTTGAGGTCAGGTGATTGTGGAGGCCAGGTCATCTGATGCAGCACTCCATCACTCTCCTTGGTCTAATAGACCTTACACAGCCTGGAGGTGTGTTTTGGGTCATTGTCCTGTTGAAAAAGATAGTCCCACTAAGCGCAAACCAGATGGGATTGCATATCACTGCAGAATGCTGTGGTGACCATGCTGGTTAAGTGTGCCTTGAATCCTAAATAAATCACAGACAGTGTCACCAGCAAAGCACCCCCACACCATCACACCTCCTCCTCCATGCTTCACGGTGGGAACCACACATGCTGAGATAATCCGTTCACCTACTCTACATCTCACAAAGACACAGCAGTTGGAACCAAAAATCTGAAATTTGGACTCATCAGACCAAAGGACAGATTTCCACCGGTCTAATGTCCCTTGCTTGTGTTTCTTGACCCAAGCAAGTCTCTTCTTCTTATCGGTGTCCTTTAGTAGTGGCTGGTAACTCTAATGAACTTATCCTACAGCAGAAGTACCTCTGGGTCTTCCTTTCCTGTGGTGGTCCTCATGAGAGCCAGTTTCATCATAGAGCTTGATGGTTTTTGCGACTGCACTTGAAGAAACTTTGAAAGTTCTTGAAATGTTCCGTATTGACTGACCTTCACATCTTAAAGTAATGATGGACTGTCGTTTCTCTTTGCTTATTTTAGCTGTTCTTTCCATAAAATGGACGTGGTCTTTTACCAATTAGGGCTATCTTCTGTATACCACCCCTACCTTGTCACAACACAACTGATTGGCTCAAATGCATTAAGGAAAGAAATTCCACAAATTAACTTTCAACAATGCACACCTGTCAATTGAAATGCATTGCAGGTGACTACCTCATGAACCTGGTTGAGAGAATGCCAAGAGTGTGCAAAGCTGTCAGCAATGCAAACGGTGGCTACTTTGAAGAATCTTAAATAGAAAATATATTTTGATCTGTTTAACACTTTTTTGGTTACTACATGATTCCATATGTGTTATTTCATAGTTGTGATGTCTTCACTATTATTCTACAATATAGAACAAAAGTCAAAATAAAGAAAACCCCTTGGAAGGAGTAGGTTTTGACTGGTTCTGTATAAAAGACCTACGGATATAAATCAAGGTCCATATGATTTGTTAGAGATGTGATTACCCTTCTTGTCCTTGCTGTCTTTTCTCTCCGGTATCGGAGTCTCCTTCACTACCTCTTCCTCCTTCGCAGGGGGTTCAGGAGGAGAGGAGATGATGGGTCCTGAGTCTGTACTGCTACTGACTGAACCGTCTGCAAACAGCACCTACACAGAGACAAATCAAATCTTATTGGTCACATACACACGGTTAAAAGATGTTAATGCGAGTGTAGTGAAATGCTTGTGCTTCTAGTTCCGAACATGCAGTAATATCTAACAAGTAATCTAACCTAACAATTTCACAACACAATTTCACAACAACTACCTTACAAGTGTAAAGGAACGAATAAGAATATGTACATATAAATATATGGATGAGCGATGGCCGCGCAGCATAGGCAAGATGCAGTAGATGGTATAGAGTACAGTATATGCATATGAGATGAGTAGTGTAGGGTATGTAAACATTATATAAAGTGGGGAGGGAGGAGCTTAATGTGTTGGTGTGTGTGTGTGTGTGTGTGTGTGTAAGTATTGTGTTTGCCAGGAGGGAGGAGCTTAGTGTGTGTGTGTTTGTCTGTGTGTATTGTGTTTGCCAGGAGGGAGGAGCTTAATGTGTGTGTGTGTGTGTGTGTGTGTGTGTATTGTGTTTGCCAGTACCTGTGTTGATCCGTCTCTCATGTACTTGACCACGGTGCCCTGACCAGTGATGACCCTAGACAACTCACTGTGTAACGATGGGTCTGTGAGGTGAGGCTCCCTACTGTCACTGCAGTGTAGGGGGAAAGTCTGTCTCACCAACACACACTGACCCTCTGGAGTACTGCCTATAGTAACCAAAACTACAGTTACACACACACTGACCCTCTGGAGTACTGCCTACAGTAACCAAAACTACAGTTATACACACACACACTGACCCTCTGGAGTACTGCCTATAGTAACCAAAACTACAGTTACACACACACACACACACACTGACCCTCTGGAGTACTGCCTACAGTAACCAAAACTACAGTTACACACACACACTGACCCTCTGGAGTACTGCCTACAGTAACCAAAACGACAGTTACACACACACACACTGACCCTCTGGAGTACTGCCTATAGTAACCAAAACTACAGTTACACACACACACACTGACCCTCTGGAGTACTGCCTACAGTAACCAAAACGACAGTTACACACACACACACTGACCCTCTGGAGTACTGCCTATAGTAACCAAAACTACAGTTACACACACACACACACTGACCCTCTGGAGTACTGCCTACAGTAACCAAAACGACAGTTACACACACACACACTGACCCTCTGGAGTACTGCCTACAGTAACCAAAACTACAGTTACACACACACTGTCTGGATACACACACACACTGTCTGGACACACACACATACACTGTCTGGACACACACACACACATACACTGTATGGACACACACACACAAACTGTCTGGACACACACACACACAGTCTGGACACACACACATACACTGTCTGGACACACACACATACACTGTCTGGACACACACACATACACTGTCTGGACACACACACACACACACACTGTCTGGACACACACACACACACACACACTGTCTGGACACACACACACACTGTCTGGACACACACACATACACTGTCTGGACACACACACATACTGTCTGGACACACACATACACTGTCTGGACACACACACACATACACTGTCTGGACACACACACACACATACACTGTCTGGACACACACACATACACTGTCTGGACACACACACATACACTGTCTGGACACACACACATACACTGTCTGGACACACACATACACTGTCTGGACACACACACACACACATACACTGTCTGGACACACACACATACACTGTCTGGACACACACACATACACTGTCTGGACACACACACATACACTGTCTGGACACACACATACACTGTCTGGACACACACACACATATACACTGTCTGGACACACACACATACACTGTCTGGACACACACATACACTGTCTGGACACACACATACACTGTCTGGACACACACATACACTGTCTGGACACACACACACACTGTCTGGACACACACACACACTGTCTGGACACACACACACACTGTCTGGACACACACACATACACTGTCTGGACACACACACACATACACTGTATGGACACACACACACAAACTGTCTGGACACACACACATACACTGTCTGGACACACACATACACTGTCTGGACACACACATAAACTGTCTGGACACACACACACACTGTCTGGACACACACACACACATACACTGTCTGGACACACACACATACACTGTCTGGACACACACATACACTGTCTGGACACACACATACACTGTCTGGACACACACATACACTGTCTGGACACACACACACACTGTCTGGACACACACACATACACTGTCTGGACACACACACACACATACACTGTATGGACACACACACACAAACTGTCTGGACACACACACACACAGTCTGGACACACACACACACAGTCTGGACACACACACATACACTGTCTGGACACACACATACACTGTCTGGACACACACATACACTGTCTGGACACACACATACACTGTCTGGACACCCACACATACTGTCTGGACACACACATACACTGTCTGGACACACACACACACACACTGTCTGGACACACACACACACTGTCTGGACACACACACATACACTGTCTGGACACACACACATACTGTCTGGACACACACACATACTGTCTGGACACACACACATACACTGTCTGGACACACACACATACACTGTCTGGACACACACATACACTGTCTGGACACACACACACACACATACACTGTCTGGACACACACACATACACTGTCTGGACACACACACATACACTGTCTGGACACACACATACACTGTCTGGACACACACACACACATACACTGTCTGGACACACACACATACACTGTCTGGACACACACATACACTGTCTGGACACACACATACACTGTCTGGACACACACATACACTGTCTGGACACACACACACACACTGTCTGGACACACACACACACACTGTCTGGACACACACACACTGTCTGGACACACACACACACTGTCTGGACACACACACATACACTGTCTGGACACACACACACACATACACTGTATGGACACACACACACAAACTGTCTGGACACACACACATACACTGTCTGGACACACACATACACTGTCTGGACACACACATACACTGTCTGGACACACACACACACACTGTCTGGACACACACACACACATACACTGTCTGGACACACACACATACACTGTCTGGACACACACATACACTGTCTGGACACACACATACACTGTCTGGACACACACATACACTGTCTGGACACACACACACACTGTCTGGACACACACACATACACTGTCTGGACACACACACACACATACACTGTATGGATACACACACACAAACTGTCTGGACACACACACACACAGTCTGGACACACACACATACACTGTCTGGACACACACACATACACTGTCTGGACACACACACATACTGTCTGGACACACACACATACTGTCTGGACACACACATACACTGTCTGGACACACACATACACTGTCTGGACACACACACACACACACTGTCTGGACACACACACACACTGTCTGGACACACACACATACTGTCTGGACACACACACACACTGTCTGGACACACACATACACTGTCTGGACACACACATACACTGTCTGGACACACACACACACACATACACTGTCTGGACACACACACACACATACACTGTCTGGACACACACACATACACTGTCTGGACACACACACACACTGTCTGGACACACACACACACTGACCGTCTGTATCCTCCCTGAGGAACTGCAGCAGCAGACCACTGGGGGTGGAGAGGTTTAGTCTCTGGAACGGAGCGCTGCCAGATAACGCAGCCTGACCCACACACTCTCTGGTCTGGCAGGGGACAACAAAGCCAGACACATGAAGGGAATAACACACAGCAGGTACGTCAACAGGAAGAACATAGATGACGAGAGCATAACGTTATACCATTGGTATCAGTATTACAACGTCGTCAACAACAAAACTCTACAACTGAACAGACGCCATGGAAACTAAATGTTTCTGTTGGTGACGGTCGATAGTATGGATCCACCTGCTCCTCTTCCTCTCTGTGTGTTGAAAACTTGTTGGTCTCTTTGGACGGCTGCACCCCCTTGGCGCTGAGGGAGGAGTTGAGTTTCTCCCGGGACAATGAGGAGGAGAGGAGGGTCGAGGGGACGGGGGAGAGACTGGAGTCTGTGGGCATGTCTAGATCAGAGTCCTGACCGGCCTCCATCTCACCTACAGACACGTCAACAAGCAGACTGTTACCGTAGTCACCTTAAAGCTAGACATCACCACACACAACATAGGGACCAGACTATGTCCCCATAACAGGAACAGTACACCAAGTGGTTTAATGACAGAGAAACAGACAGCATCAGTGTAAGGTGTTCACCCTGCTCCCCTGTGGGGCCGTAGTGACTGTAGGAGAGGTGGATGCCGCTGTCCAGCACAGCTGAGAAGGAGCCCAGCCAAACACTCTTATTGGTGGGACTCTGTGTCTCCATGGGGACCGCGTCCTTTGGGCTCTCCTCCTGGTGTCTGTTTGGCTGGGTGATGTGGCTGTACAAATGATGCTTGTCCTTCATCACACACACCTTGATGAGCGTCGACCCTGGAAACAGAACATCGGCTATGGCTATGTTTACACAGGCAGCCCAATTCAGATTTTTTTTTTTTACACTAATTGGTCTTTTGACCAATCACATCAGATCTTTTCACATCAGATCCCAATTCTGATTATTTTTTTACACTAATTGGTCTTTTGACCAATCACATCAGATCTTTTCACATCAGATATTTTTCAGAGCTCATCTGATTGGTCAAAAGACCAATTAGTTGGGAAAAAAGATCAGAATTGGGCTGCCTGTGTAAACGCAGCCTTAGAGAATCAACGTGTGAATAAAAGAGAGCGAAAGTGTGTATGGTAATAGTGGTGTGTGTGTGTGTGTGTTCACCCTGGACAAAGTGGATGGTCTCCACCTGGATGTGGCCTCCGTCAGAGGGGTATAGGGAGTGGACCTGGCCTGAGACCTGGATCAGCTGCCCCTCCATGCTGTAACCAGTGAATCCCTTCACACACACACACACACACACACACACACACACACACACACACACACACACACACACACACACACACACAGTATTTAACATTTTTAAAAAGGTCCTCATTCTGTTGATATTGTTGCAGCAGATACTTTTTGGGTGAAAGGCACCATGCCATAACAGCACAGTAAAACATGATCTATCTAGTATCTGCAGGGAATATATCCCCATATCTCCTCACCCAGAAAACCAGTTACCAACCACAGAATGATGTCATTACTAGTATCTGCTGGGACTATATCCCCATATCTCCTCACCCAGAAAACCAGTTACCAACCACAGAATGATGTCATTACTAGTATCTGCTGGGACTATATCCCCATATCTCCTCACCCAGAAAACCAGTTACCAACCACAGAATGATGTCATTACTAGTATCTGCTGGGACTATATCCCCATATCTCCTCACCCAGAAAACCAGTTACCAACCACAGAATGATGTCATTACTAGTATCTGCTGGGACTATATCCCCATATCTCCTCACCCAGAAAACCAGTTACCAACCACAGAATGATGTCATTACTAGTATCTGCTGGGACTATATCCCCATATCTCCTCACCCAGAAAACCAGTTACCAACCACAGAATGATGTCATTACTAGTATCTGCTGGGACTATATCCCCATATCTCCTCACCCAGAAAACCAGTTACCAACCACAGAATGATGTCATTACTAGTATCTGCTGGGACTATATCCCCATATCTCCTCACCCAGAAAACCAGTTACCAACCACAGAATGATGTCATTACTAGTATCTGCTGGGAATATATCCCCATATCTCCTCAACCAGAAAACCAGTTACCAACCACAGAATGATGTCATTACTAGTATCTGCTGGGAATATATCCCCATATCTCCTCACCCAGAAAACCAGTTACCAACCACAGAATGATGTCATTACTAGTATCTGCTGGGACTATATCCCCATATCTCCTCACCCAGAAAACCAGTTACCAACCACAGAATGATGTCATTACTAGTATCTGCTGGGAATATATCCCCATATCTCCTCACCCAGAAAACCAGTTACCAACCACAGAATGATGTCATTACTAGTATCTGCTGGGACTATATCCCCATATCTGCTCACCCAGAAAACCAGTTACCAACCACAGAATGATGTCATTACTAGTATCTGCTGGGACTATATCCCCATATCTCCTCACCCAGAAAACCAGTTACCAACCACAGAATGATGTCATTACTAGTATCTGCTGGGACTATATCCCCATATCTCCTCACCCAGAAAACCAGTTACCAACCACAGAATGATGTCATTACTAGTATCTGCTGGGACTATATCCCCATATCTCCTCACCCAGAAAACCAGTTACCAACCACAGAATGATGTCATTACTAGTATCTGCTGGGACTATATCCCCATATCTCCTCACCCAGAAAACCAGTTACCAACCACAGAATGATGTCATTACTAGTATCTGCTGGGACTATATCCCCATATCTCCTCACCCAGAAAACCAGTTACCAACCACAGAATGATGTCATTACTAGTATCTGCTGGGACTATATCCCCATATCTCCTCACCCAGAAAACCAGTTACCAACCACAGAATGATGTCATTACTAGTATCTGCTGGGACTATATCCCCATATCTCCTCAACCAGAAAACCAGTTACCAACCACAGAATGATGTCATTACTAGTATCTGCTGGGACTATATCCCCATATCTCCTCACCCAGAAAACCAGTTACCAACCACAGAATGATGTCATTACTAGTATCTGCTGGGACTATATCCCCATATCTCCTCACCCAGAAAACCAGTTACCAACCACAGAATGATGTCATTACTAGTATCTGCTGGGACTATATCCCCATATCTCCTCACCCAGAAAACCAGTTACCAACCACAGAATGATGTCATTACTAGTATCTGCTGGGACTATATCCCCATATCTCCTCACCCAGAAAACCAGTTACCAACCACAGAATGATGTCATTACTAGTATCTGCTGGGACTATATCCCCATATCTGCTCACCCAGAAAACCAGTTACCAACCACAGAATGATGTCATTACTAGTATCTGCTGGGACTATATCCCCATATCTCCTCACCCAGAAAACCAGTTACCAACCACAGAATGATGTCATTACTAGTATCTGCTGGGACTATATCCCCATATCTCCTCACCCAGAAAACCAGTTACCAACCACAGAATGATGTCATTACTAGTATCTGCTGGGACTATATCCCCATATCTCCTCACCCAGAAAACCAGTTACCAACCACAGAATGATGCCATTACGAAGGTGGAATGCCATATTGTGCCTTTTAAAGGGTGTTTATAGACTCACAGTGAAGACGTCGGTGGGCGACTGCAGCTTCGCTCTCTGTTCTCCAGGGGTCCCCACAGCCAGGTCAGGGGTCACGTCCTCCCTGCTCTTCTTCGTGGTCGAGGGGGTTGTTTTCTTGTTCTCCTTGGACGAGTCGGCACGCTCCGCCCCCTTCCCTCCTTTATCTTTCTTAGCTTTCTTCACCTGTTCCTCCTCCTTCTGTCTGTCCTGCTCCATCTTCCACGCCTGGACAGAGATGAGTTGGTATAAGAACATCAGCAGCACAGTTAGAATCATCAGACTGTATTAAAGATACTGAAGACATGAATCACTATAAAACGGGGTGGAAGACAGTAAGACAGAGTCCGTTACTTTGAGCGAGTCTTCTCTGATGTACTGGTCTGGAGGACCTTCCTCTGGGACAGGAGACTTGGCTGGGGAGGCTTCAGGTACACAGGGACACAACGTTTACATCACAGGGGGACTGTAGCACTGTGACTACTAGTACTACTCTTAGTGCTGTTTTTCATCTATCGTATTTGATGTATCCATGGTAATGAGTGTGTATGTTATACCAATGGATTTCAGCCTGTTTTGACTGATATTTTGGCTTCCTTACTTGCAGTGTGTTTTGTTGAGACAGTGCCCTTCTTGGTGCCCTTAGCCGACTCTGTCCTGCCTTTCTCTGAGGAGTCAGGCGGGGTGGGCCCTCTCAGTTTCTCTGCCTCTCTCTTGGCCTGCAGAGCTAGCCACTTCACCTCCTCCTCCTCGGTCCAGTCAGATATAGAGTTGGCCACGTGCTCAAGGTACTTCCTGACGACAGAGAGGGAACGGTGGAAAGCGGTCGGGTTTTAATAAATACAATCCTAAACAGGATCCAGAGTCTAATGTACTCTGTGATTTTATCGTTTTCTAACACAAAAATAAATCAACAAAATGGGTTTGGAGAAAATATATATCCAACTGTTAAACAACTGATTTATAGCAAATGTGAAAGTTGCTTGATATTTTAAAAACTGTACCTGAACCCAACGTTGGTGTGGAGGGCCATGTCCCATAATTCCTTGCACTGGCGTTGAGGGCTCATGGGATTGTGACAGACGATGAACAGGGTGTTGTCCAGACTACCACAGAAGGTGTCCATGCAGCGGTAGGACTGAGAGGCAGAGTGGAGAATCTACAGCAAGACAACAAGGGGGTCACTAGAACATGCTGTGGTTGTTTTCCTCTCTGTGTTCCCTGAGGATAACAAATGGTCACAAAAAGGAGCCAGAAATCAGAAGGTATTGATTGATGTTGACCTGGGGAAAGACATTGGCGTTGTGGTGCTCAGTATAGTGCCAGTCACTGAGCGATCGCATCCGGCTTCTCTGCATCTCAGTAACATCTACGACATCAGACAAACTCTCCTCTGATTCATCCTGGAGGTGGAACGCTTTACCTGTAGAGGAATCAGACCAACACATCTGGTAGTAGACGAGTCTGGATTCAGACCAACAGACCTGGAGGTAGACTAGTCTGGATTCAGACCAACACATCTGGTAGTAGACAAGTCTGGATTCAGACCAACAGACCTGGAGGTAGACTAGTCTGGATTCAGACCAACACATCTGATAGTAGACTAGTCTGGATTCAGACCAACAGACCTGGAGGTAGACTAGTCTGGATTCAGACCAACACATCTGGTAGTAGACTAGTCTGGATTCAGACAAACACATCTGGTAGTAGACTAGTCTGGATTCAAACCAACAGACCTGGTAGTAGACGAGTCTGGATTCAGACCAACAGACCTGGAGGTAGACTAGTCTGGATTCAGACCAACAGACCTGGAGGTAGACTAGTCTGGATTCAGACCAACAGACCTGGAGGTAGACTAGTCTGGATTCAGACCAACACATCTGGTAGTAGACTAGTCTGGATTCAGACCAACACATCTGGTAGTAGACTAGTCTGGATTCAGACCAACAGACCTGGTGGTAGACTAGTCTGGATTCAGACCAACACATCTGGTAGTAGATTATTCTGGATTCAGACCAACAGACCTGGTAGTAGACTAGTCTGGATTCAGACCAACAAATCTGGTAGTGGACTAGTCTGGATTCAGACCAACACATCTGGTAGTAGACTAGTCTGGATTCAGACCAACAGACCTGGTAGTAGACTAGTCTGGATTCAGACCAACACATCTGGTAGTAGACTAGTCTGGATTCAGACCAACAGACCTGGTAGTAGACTAGTCTGGATTCAGACCAACAGACCTGGTAGTAGACTAGTCTGGATTCAGACCAAAAGACCTGGTAGTAGACTAGTCTGGATTCAGACCAACACATCTGGTAGTAGACTAGTCTGGATTCAGACCAACAGACCTGGTAGTAGACTAGTCTGGATTCAGACCAACACATCTGGTAGTAGACTAGTCTGGATTCAGACCAAAAGACCTGGTAGTAGACTAGTCTGGATTGAGACCAACAGACCTGGTAGTAGACTAGTCCGGATTCAGACCAACAGTTCTGGTAGTAGACTAGTCTGGATTCAGACCAACACATCTGGTAGTAGACTAGTCTGGATTCAGACCAACACATCTGGTAGGAGACTAGTCTGGATTCAGACCAACACATCTGGTAGTAGACTAGTCTGGATTCAGACCAACAGACCTGGTAGTAGACTAGTCTGGATTCAGACCAACACATCTGGTAGTAGACTAGTCTGGATTCAGACCAACACATCTGGTAGTAGACTAGTCTGGATTCAGACCAATATGTGTCACAGTACATTTGAAGTTTTTAACACACGGTTGCATAATGAGTGGGCTTCCAACAGCAGGTTTCACTTCAGTAACCTACAGGCTTTTTGAGGAGCTACTCAGCTGCTGTCTGACAGGTGGTAGGATATTCATCTCCTCAAACTAGTCTCTGTATGCTGTGCGCCTGTGATAAATAAGATGCATGACAACTAATGAAAATACACAAGCGGCAATTAAATTCCACTAAATTATGCAAATTAACCTATAGACCGATAAGCATGCCGGTCTATGTATTTTCAGCGGCAAACCGATTAACGGTTAAGCGTTAACATCCCTAGTGTCAGAGTTCATAGAACGTCTGTACCTTGTGTCTTGTTGATGTGTCTGAGGTAGTTCTTGGCGAAGCAGACCGGGTCGTCCCAGGGCAGGCAGGTAGGTTGAGGGGAACCAGCAGAGGTCAGTAGGCCTCCCTCCTCCAGCTGGGTCAGGGGCATGCTCTCAAACACAAACTGTCTGACCACTCTCTCCACCTCCGGCCAGCTCAGAGACTCTGTAAAGACACCCATCAGAATAACACAGGAGGTTGTTGGCAATTTCATTGGGGAGGACGGGCTCGTGGTACTGGCTGGAGCGTAATAGGTGGAATTCCATTTGCTTCGTTCCAGCAATTATTGTGAGCCGTCCTCCCCTCAGAAGCATCCACTGCAGAACACCACACACTTATGCTGAATCCCAAATCAAGATCTGATGCATTCTGATAGGTATAGAGCTATATGGTATAGAGCTATATGGTACAGAGCAATATGGTATAGAGCTATATGGTACAGAGCTATATGGTATAGAGCTATATGGTATAGAGCTATATGGCATAGAGCTATATGGATAGGTATAGAGCTATATGGTGTAGAGCGATATGGTATAGAGCTTAATGGATAGGTATAGAGCTATATGGTATAGAGCTATATGGTACAGAGCGATATGGTATAGAGCTATATGGTATAGAGCTATATGGATAGGTATAGAGCTATATGGATAGGTATAGAGCTATATGGTATAGAGCTATATGGTACAGAGCTATTTGGTATAGAGCTATATGGATAGGTATAGAGCTATATGGTGTAGAGCGATATGGTATAGAGCTTTATGGTGTAGAGCGATATGGATAGGTATAGAGCTACAGTGGGGAGAACAAGTATTTGATACACTGCTGATTTTGCAGGTCTTCCACTTACAAAGCATGTAGAGGTCTGTAATTTTTATCATAGGTACACTTCAACTGTGAGAGACGGAATCTAAAAAAAAATCCAGAAAATCACATTGTATGATTTTTAAGTAATTAATTAACTTCACGTTTGGGATGGTGTTCTTCGGCTTGCAAGCGTCCTCCCTTTTCCTCCAAACATAACGATGGTCATTATGGCCAAACAGTTCTATTGTTGTTTCATCAGACCAGAGGACATTTCTCCAAAAAGTACGATCTTTGTCCCCATGTGCAGTTGGCTTTTTTATGGTCGTTCTGGAGCAGTGGCTTCTTCCTTGCTGAGCGGCCTTTCAGGTTATAGGACTTGTTTTACTGTGGATATAGATACTTTTGTACCTGTTTCCTCCAGCATATTCACAAGGTCATTTGCTGTTGTTGGGGATTGATTTGCACTTTTCGCACCAAAGTATGTTCATCTCTAGGAGACAGAACACGTCTCCTTCCTGAGCAGTATGACGGCTGCGTGGTCCCATGGTGTTTATACTTGTGTACTATTGTTTGTACAGATGAACGTGGTACCTTTACGCGTTTGAAAATTGCTCCCAAGGATGAACCAGACTTGCGGAGGTCTACTATTTTTTTTCTGAGGTCTTGGCTGATTTCTTTTGATTTTCCCATGATGTCAAGCAAAGAGGCACTGAGTTTGAAGATAGACCTTGAAATACATCCACAGGTACACCTGCAATTGACTCAAATGATGTCAATTAGCCTATCAGAAGCTTCTAAAGCCATGACATCATTTTCTGGAATGTTCCAAGCTGTTTAAAGGCACAGTCAACTTAGTGTATTGAAACCTCTGACCCACTGGAATTGGGATACAGCGAATTATAAATTAAATAATCTGTCTCTAAACAATTGTTGAGAAAATTACTTGTGTCATGCACAATGCAGATGTCCTAACTGACTTGCCAAAACTATAGTTTGTTAACAATAAATTTGTGGAGTGGTTGAAAAACGAGTGTATGTAAACTTCCGACTTCAACTGTATACAGCTATATGGTATATGGTATATGGTATATGGTATATGGTATATGGTATATGTTGAAAACTTGATTCAGTCTAGGGGAAGTAATTACCATATATTTTTTAACCCTATCAGATTCTTCAGATCTTGAGGAATGCCTAGAGAGTAGGAGGTAGGGGTCTATCTGGAATTCAGCATTTCACTCTGCTGATCTAACAGAGCACCACATTGGTAGTGATAGTACAGGATGGAACCTCTCCTTCCTCATGAAGTAGCCCACAGCTCAGACTCTCTCAGACTATTTATTCAGTTTAACTCTCCGTCTCCTCTCTCTAACATCATGGAGAATGTATTCATCCCACCAGCCAGTAGCAGCAGCAACCCACTGGGCACACACTGGTTGAATCAACGTTGTTTACACATCGTGGAATAGACGTTGAATTGACGTCTGTGCCCAGTGGGTGTCTCACCCCAGCCCAGAACCAACCAGCCAGGGTGATCATTTAACAGCATCCCACCATCTGTTGGTCTTTAGTGGGACTGTGCTCTGTAATTACCAAGACTAAATACAGGTTGGGCTGCAATAATAACACTACTCAGCGCACCTGAGCCACAATGCAATCTGGCTATCACGCTCAATTGGTCTGCATAAAATTCCATAGGCTATAAAAAACGCAGAGCTGTGAGCTGTGACTGAGAGTGTGTGTCTGTGTGGTGTGTGCGTGTCTGTGTGTGTGTGATTTGTATATGCATGTGTGTGTGTGTGTGGTGTGTGGCTGTGTGTGAGTATGTGGTGTGGTGTGTGTGTGTCTGTGTGAGTGTGCATGGCTGTGTGTAAGTGTGTCTATGTGGCTGTGTGTGTCTGTGTGTGTGTTCTCTCCTCACCGTCGGTGCAGTAGTGTGTGTGTGTGTGTGTTCTCTCCTCACCGTCGGTACAGTAGTGTGTGTGTGTGTGTTCTCTCCTCACCGTCGGTACAGTAGTGTGTGTGTGTGTGTTCTCTCCTCACCGTCAGTGCAGTAGTGTGTGTGTGTGTTCTCTCCTCACCGTCAGTGCAGTAGTGTGTGTGTGTGTGTGTGTTCTCTCCTCACCGTCGGTTCAGTAGTGTGTGTGTGTGTGTTCTCTCCTCACCGTCGGTGCAGTAGTGTGTGTGTGTGTTCTCTCCTCACCGTCGGTGCAGTAGTGTGTGTGTGTGTGTGTGTGTGTGTGTTCTCTCCTCACCGTCGGTGCAGTAGTGTGTGTGTGTGTTCTCTCCTCACCGTCGGTGCAGTAGTGTGTGAGCTCCTGGATGCGGGCCAGTCTGGTTCTATTTCCACTCAGGGGGCGGACAGAGCGGAGAAGATTCCACACCGGAGTGTTTCTCATCATCTCTGTCTCTGTCTTCACCGCATCAACGCTGTTATGGACCTGCTATAACACAATACATCCCTCAGAGACCGTACCTGGAGGATACAGCTGCTGCTAATTACAGAGCCTGTGTGTGTATGTGCGTGTGTGTGTGCCTGTGTGTGTGCGTGTGTGTGTGTGTGTGTGTGTGTGTGTGTGTGTGTGTGTGTGTGCGTGTGTGTCTCTCACAGGCAGGTGGTGCAGTCTCAGGGCTCTCTCGTCATGACAGTTGATCAGTAGAGGTCTCTGGTGCTCAGTCTTCTGCTGGGTGTTCTCCACAGCACCAAACGTCTCCCTCAACGTCTACCAATAAATACATCATGCTCTATGTTACGCAGGTCTATACATTAATTGGAAAAAAACATGAAGAACACCTTCCTAATATTGAGTGTGTCCCCCCCCCCCCCCCCCCCCCCCGTTGACATCAGAACAGTCTCGATTCGTCCGGGCCTGGACTCTAAAAGGTGTGGAAAGCGTTCCACAGAGATGCTGGCCCATGTAGACACTAATGCTTCCCACAGTTGTATCAAGTTGGCTGGATGTCCTTTGGGTGGTGGACCATTCTTGATAAACACGGGAAAGCGTGAAAAACCAGCAGCGTTGCAGTTCTTGACACACTCTAACCAGTGAATCTGGCACCTACACACACACATACCCTGTTCAAAGTTACTTCAATCTTTTGTCTTGCTCATTCACCCTCTGAATGGCACATACACAATCCATGTCTCAATTGTCTCAAGGCCTAAAAATCAGTTTTTAACCTGTTTCCTCCCCTTCATCTACACTGATTGAAGTGGATTTAACTAATGACATCCATAAGAAATCATTCCTTTCACCTGGATTCACCTGGTCAGGCTAGGTCATGGAAAGAGCAGGTGTTCTTAATGTTTTGTATACTCAGTGTATAATCTATAGTCTACAGAAACCATACTATACTGGGGAAACAGTATATCAGGTATAGAGGGTCAGGGTGTAGTCTACAGAAACCATACTATACTGGGGAAACAGTATAACAGGTATAGAGTGTTATGGTGAGTGAATGAGGACCCAAAAGCGAATCAACTTAAACAGAGCTTCTTTAATTACCAAACATAGGTAGGCTCAGATGGACCGGCAGATTCCGACAGGACAGGACAAGGTTACAGCAAACATGACGGCAGTCTGGTTCAGGCATGAATGACACAAACAAACAAGAATCCGACAAGGACAGGAGCAGAAACAGAGAGAGATATAGGGACCTAATCAGAGGGAAAAAGGGAACAGGTGGGGAACGGGGTGAATGGGTAGTTAGAGGAGACAAGGGACAGCTGGGGGAAAGCGGGGGAGAAAAGGTAACCTAACACGACCAGCAGAGGGAGACAGGGTGAAGGGAAAGGACAGAGACAAGACAACATGACAGTACATGACAGTACCCCCCCACTCACCGAGCGCCTCCTGGCGCACTCGAGGAGGAAACCTGGCGGCAACGGAGGAAATCATCAATCAGCGCACGGTCCAGCACGTCCCGAGAGGGAACCCAACTCCTCTCCTCAGGACCGTACCCCTCCCAGTCAACTAGGTACTGATGACCACGGCCCCGAGGACGCATGTCCAAGATTTTACGGACCCTGTAGATAGGTGCGCCCTCGACAAGGATGGGGGGGGGGGGGGGGGGAGACGAGCGGGGGCGCGAAGAACGGGCTTAACACAGGAGACATGGAAGACCGGGTGGACGCGACGAAGATATCGCGGAAGAAGAAGTCGCACTGCGACAGGATTAATGACCTGAGAGATACGGAATGGACCAATGAACCGCGGGGTCAACTTGCGAGAAGCCGTCTTAAGGGGAAGGTTCTGAGTGGAGAGCCAAACTCTCTGACCGCGACAATATCTAGGGCTCTTCGTTCTACGCTTATTAGCAGCTCTCACAGTCTGCGCCCTATAACGGCAAAGTGCAGACCTGACCCTCTTCCAGGTGCGCTCGCAACGTTGGACAAAAGCCTGAGCGGAGGGGACGCTGGACTCGGCGAACTGAGATGAGAACAACGGAGGCTGGTACCCGAGGCTACTCTGAAAAGGAGATAGCCCGGTCGCAGACGAAGGAAGCGAGTTGTGGGCGTATTCTGCCCAGGGGAGCTGTTCTGACCAAGACGCAGGGTTGCGAAAAGAAAGACTGCGTAAGATGCGACCAATAGTCTGATTGGCCCGTTCTGCTTGACCGTTAGACTGGGGGTGAAAGCCGGAAGAGAGACTGACGGAAGCCCCAATCAAACGGCAAAACTCCCTCCAAAATTGAGACGTGAATTGCGGACCTCTGTCCGAAACGACGTCTGACGGAAGGCCATGAATTCTGAAAACATTCTCGATGATGATTTGTGCCGTCTCTTTAGCAGAAGGAAGCTTAGCAAGGGGAATGAAATGAGCCGCCTTAGAGAACCTATCGACAACCGTAAGAATAACAGTCTTCCCCGCTGACGAAGGCAGTCCGGTGACAAAATCTAAGGCGATGTGAGACCACGGTCGAGAGGGAATAGGAAGCGGCCTGAGACGGCCGGCAGGAGGAGAGTTACCGGACTTAGTCTGCGCGCAGACCGAACAAGCAGCCACGAAACGACGCGTGTCATGCTCCCGGGTGGGCCACCAGAAACGCTGGCGAATGGAAGCAAGCGTACCCCGAACGCCAGGGTGGCCGGCTAACTTGGCAGAGTGAGCCCACTGAAGAACGGCCAGACGAGTAGGAACGGGAACGAAAAGAAGGTTCCTAGGACAAGCGCGCGGCGACGGAGTTTGAGTGAGTGCTTGCTTTACCTGCCTCTCAATTCCCCAGACAGTCAACCCGACAACACGCCCCTCAGGGAGAATCCCCTCGGGGTCAGTGGAGGCTACTGAGGAACTGAAGAGACGAGACAAAGCATCAGGCTTGGTGTTCTTAGAGCCCGGACGATAAGAAATCACGAACTCGAAACGAGCGAAAAACAGCGCCCAACGCGCCTGACGCGCATTAAGTCGTTTGGCAGAACGGATGTACTCAAGGTTCCTATGGTCAGTCCAAACGACAAAAGGAACGGTCGCCCCCTCCAACCACTGTCGCCATTCGCCTAGGGCTAACCGGATGGCGAGCAGTTCGCGGTTACCCACATCATAGTTACGTTCCGACGGCGACAGGCGATGAGAAAAATACGCGCATGGGTGGACCTTGTCGTCAGAGAGGGAGCGCTGAGAAAGGATGGCTCCCACTCCCACCTCTGACGCGTCAACCTCGACAACGAACTGTCTAGAGACGTCAGGTGTAACAAGGATAGGAGCGGATGTAAAACGATTCTTGAGGAGATCAAAAGCTCCCTGGGCGGAAACGGACCACTTAAAGCACGTCTTGACAGAAGTAAGGGCTGTGAGAGGAGCTGCCACCTGACCGAAATTACGGATGAAACGACGATAGAAGTTCGCGAAGCCGAGAAAGCGCTGCAGCTCGACGCGTGACTTAGGGACGGGCCAATCAATGACAGCTTGGACCTTAGCGGGAACCATCTTAATGCCTTCAGCGGAAATAACAGAACCGAGAAATGTGACGGAGGAGGCATGAAAAGTGCACTTCTCAGCCTTCACAAAAAGACAATTCTCTAAAAGGCGCTGGAGGACACGTCGAACGTGCTGAACATGAATCTGGAGTGACGGTGAAAAAAATCAGGATATCGTCAAGGTAAACGAAAACAAAGATGTTCAGCATGTCTCTCAGGACATCATTGACTAATGCCTGAAAGACAGCTGGAGCGTTAGCGAGGCCGAAAGGAAGAACCCGGTATTCAAAGTGCCCTAACGGAGTGTTAAACGCCGTCTTCCACTCGTCCCCCTCCCTGATGCGCACGAGATGGTAAGCGTTACGAAGGTCCAACTTAGTGAAAAACCTGGCTCCCTGCAGGATCTCGAAGGCTGAAGACATAAGAGGAAGCGGATAACGATTCTTCACTGTTATGTCATTCAGCCCTCGATAATCTATGCAGGGGCGCAGAGACCCGTCCTTCTTCTTGACAAAAAAAAACCCCGCTCCGGCGGGAGAGGAGGAGGGGACTATGGTACCGGCGTCAAGAGCTACAGACAAATAATCTTCGAGAGCCTTACGTTCGGGAGCCGACAGAGAGTATAGTCTACCCCGGGGGGGGGTGGTTCCCGGAAGGAGATCAATACTACAATCATACGACCGGTGTGGAGGAAGAGAGGTGGCCCTGGACCGACTGAACACCGTGCGCAGATCATGATATTCCTCCGGCACCCCTGTCAAATCACCAGGCTCCTCCTGTGAAGAAGAGACAGAGGAAACAGGAGGGATAGCAGACATTAAACATTTCACATGACAAGAGACGTTCCAGGAGAGGATAGAATTACTAGACCAATTAATGGAAGGATTATGACAAACTAGCCAGGGATGGCCCAAAACAACAGGTGTAAAAGGTGAACGAAAAATTAAAAAAGAAATGGTTTCACTATGATTACCAGAAACAGTGAGGGTTAAAGGTAGCGTCTCACGCTGAATCCTGGGGAGAGGACTACCATCCAGGGCGAACAAGGCCGTGGGCTCCTTTAACTGTCTGAGAGGAATGTCATGTTCCCGAGCCCAGGTCTCGTCCATAAAACAGCCCTCCGCCCCAGAGTCTATTAAGGCACTGCAGGAAGCTGACGAACCGGTCCAGCGTAGATGGACCGACAAGGTAGTGCAGGATCTTGAAGGAGAGACAGGAGTAGTAGCGCTCACCAGTAGCCCTCCGCTTACTGACGAGCTCTGGCCTTTTACTGGACATGAAGTGACAAAATGACCAGCGGAACCGCAATAGAGACAGAGGCGGTTGGTGATTCTCCGTTCCCTCTCCTTAGTCGAGATGCGGATACCTCCCAGCTGCATGGGCTCAGCACCCGAGCCGGCAGAGGAAGATGGTAGTGATGCGGAGAGGGAGGCGACGGAGAGCGCGAGCTCCTTTCCACGAGCTCGGTGACGAAGATCAACCCGTCGCTCAATGCGAATAGCGAGTTCAATCAAGGAATCCACGCTGGAAGGAACCTCCCGGGAGAGAATCTCATCCTTTACCTCTGCGCGGAAACCCTCCAGAAGACGAGCGAGCAAGGCCGGCTCGTTCCAGCCACTGGAGACAGCAAGAGTGCGAAACTCAATAGAGTAGTCTGTTATGGATCGATTGCCTTGACATAGGGAAGACAGGGCCCTGGAAGCCTCCTCCCCAAAAACAGATCGATCAAAAAACCCGTATCATCTCCTCCTTAAAGTCTTGATACTGGTTAGTACACTCAGCCCTTGCCTCCCAGATTGCCGTGCCCCACTCACGAGCCCGTCCAATAAGGAGAGATATGACGTAGGCGACACGAGCAGTGCTCCTGGAGTAAGTGTTGGGCTGGAGAGAAAACACAATATCACACTGGGTGAGGAACGAGCGGCATTCAGTGGGCTCCCCAGAGTAACACGGCGGGTTATTGATTCTGGGCTCCGGAGATTCGAAAGCCCTGGAAGTGGCCGGTGGATCGAGGCAGAGATGGTGAACCTGTTCTGTGAGGTTGGAGACTTGGGTGGCCAGGGTCTCAACGGCATGTCGAGCAGCAGACACTTCCTGCTCGTGTCTGCCTAGCATCGCTCCCTGGATCCCGACGGCTGAGTGGAGAGGATCCGAAGTCGCTGGGTCCATTCTTGGTCGGATTCTTCTGTTATGGTGAGTGAATGAGGACCCAAAAGCGAATCAACTTAAACAGAGCTTCTTTAATTACCAAACATAGGTAGGCTCAGATGGACCGGCAGATTCCGACAGGACAGGACAAGGTTACAGCAAACATGACGGCAGTCTGGTTCAGGCATGAATGACACAAACAAACAAGAATCCGACAAGGACAGGAGCAGAAACAGAGAGAGATATAGGGACCTAATCAGAGGGAAAAAGGGAACAGGTGGGGAACGGGGTGAATGGGTAGTTAGAGGAGACAAGGGACAGCTGGGGGAAAGCGGGGGAGAAAAGGTAACCTAACACGACCAGCAGAGGGAGACAGGGTGAAGGGAAAGGACAGAGACAAGACAACATGACAGTACATGACATAGAGGGTCAGGGTGTAGTCTACAGAAACCATACTATACTGGGGAAACAGTATAACAGATATAGAGGGTCAGGGTGTAGTCTACAGAAACCATACTATACTGGGGAAACAGTATAACAGGTATAGAGGGTCAGGGTGTAGTCTACAGAAACCATACTATACTGGGGAAACAGTATAACAGGTATAGAGGGTCAGGGTGTAGTCTACAGAAACCATACTATACTGGGGAAACAGTATAACAGATATAGAGGGTCAGGGTGTAGTCTACAGAAACCATACTATACTGGGGAAACAGTATAACAGATATAGAGGGTCAGGGTGTAGTCTACAGAAACCATACTATACTGGGGAAACAGTATAACAGGTATAGAGGGTCAGGGTGTAGTCTACAGAAACCATACTATACTGGGGAAACAGTATAACAGGTATAGAGGGTCAGGGTGTAGTCTACAGAAACCATACTATACTGGGGAAACAGTATAACAGGTATAGAGGGTCAGGGTGTAGTCTACAGTAATGTACCTTCTTCTCCTGGTCTGAGCGAGGCAGAGACATGACAGCAGACAGCATGTAGTCTGCCAGGCTCTTCTCCAGGCTGTACACTCCCTTCTCTGAGTCTGCTGTAGACAGGGGAGGGATGTCCTGCTCTGTGGCCACCACCTGAACACACACACACACACACACACACACACACACACACACGCAAAGTAAACTAAAGGAGCTCAACCATTCATCCTCAGGAGTCTCTACTTATGTGTATATATAATGTCTGGAGAGTCTTTCATGTAAACTCTCATGTAAAAAGTCAAGGTATGGAGGATAATAATATAATATAATAATGACCCTTGAGGGTAAGACAATACACATGCAGTAATACAATGAAACCACATGGATTAAACCCAAACAGATCTGGGTTGAACAACTGTTGTCCTGGTTGACTGTAGTATGGTGATGATGGTTGGAGCCTACAGTGGAGGACCTGCTCCAATGTAGTATGAACAGAACAGAACCTGCTCCAGTGTAGTATGAACAGAACAGAACCTGCTCCAGTGTAGTATGAACAGAACAGAACCTGCTCCAATGTAGTATGAACAGAACAGAACCTGCTCCAGTGTAGTATGAACAGAACAGAACCTGCTCCAATGTAGTATGAACAGAACAGAACCTGCTCCAGTGTAGTATGAACAGAACAGAACCTGCTCCAGTGTAGTATGAAGAGAACAGAACAGAACCTGCTCCAATGTAGTATGAACAGAACAGAACCTGCTCCAGTGTAGTATGAACAGAACAGAACCTGCTCCAGTGTAGTATGAACAGAACAGAACCTGCTCCAGTGTAGTATGAACAGAACAGAACCTGCTCCAGTGTAGTATGAACAGAACAGAACCTGCTCCAGTGTAGTATGAACAGAACAGAACCTGCTCCAGTGTAGTATGAAGGGAACAGAACAGAACCTGCTCCAGTGTAGTATGAAGAGAACAGAACAGAACCTGCTCCAGTGTAGTATGAAGAGAACAGAACAGAACCTGCTCCAGTGTAGTATGAAGAGAACAGAACAGAACCTGCTCCAGTGTAGTATGAACAGAACAGAACCTGCTCCAGTGTAGTATGAAGGGAACAGAACAGAACCTGCTCCAGTGTAGTATGAAGAGAACAGAACAGAACCTGCTCCAGTGTAGTATGAACAGAACAGAACCTGCTCCAGTGTAGTATGAACAGAACAGAACCTGCTCCAGTGTAGTATGAACAGAACAGAACCTGCTCCAGTGTAGTATGAACAGAACAGAACCTTCTCCAGTGTAGTATGAACAGAACAGAACCTGCTCCAATGTAGTATGAACAGAACAGAACCTGCTCCAGTGTAGTATGAACAGAACAAAACCTGCTCCAATGTAGTATGAACAGAACAGAACCTGCTCCAGTGTAGTATGAACAGAACAGAACCTGCTCCAGTGTAGTATGAACAGAACAGAACCTGCTCCAGTGTAGTATGAACAGAACAGAACCTGCTCCAATGTAGGATGAAGAGAACAGAACAGAACCTGCTCCAGTGTAGTATGAACAGAACAGAACCTGCTCCAGTGTAGTATGAACAGAACAGAACCTGCTCCAGTGTAGTATGAACAGAACAGAACCTGCTCCAATGCAGTATGAACAGAACAGAACCTGCTCCAGTGTAGTATGAACAGAACAGAACCTGCTCCAGTGTAGTATGAACAGAACAGAACCTGCTCCAATGTAGTATGAAGAGAACAGAACAGAACCTGCTCCAGTGTAGTATGAACAGAACAGAACCTGCTCCAATGTAGTATGAACAGAACAGAACCTGCTCCAGTGTAGTATGAACAGAACAGAACCTGCTCCAGTATAGTATGAACAGAACAGAAAAGATCCAATGTAGTATGAACAGAACAGAACCTGCTCCAATGTAGTATGAACAGAACAGAACCTGCTCCAGTGTAGTATGAAGGGAACAGAACAGAACCTGCTCCAGTGTAGTTTGAACAGAACAGAACCTGCTCCAGTGTAGTATGAACAGAACAGAACCTGCTCCAATGTAGTATGAACAGAACAGAACCTGCTCCAGTGTAGTATGAACAGAACAGAACCTGCTCCAGTGTAGTATGAACAGAACAGAACCTGCTCCAATGTAGTATGAACAGAACAGAACCTGCTCCAGTGTAGTATGAACAGAACAGAACCTGCTCCAGTGTAGTATGAAGAGAACAGAACAGAACCTGTTCCAGTGTAGTATGAACAGAACAGAACCTGCTCCAATGTAGTATGAACAGAACCTTCTCCAGTGTAGTATGAACAAAACAGAACCTGCTCCAGTGTAGTATGAACAGAACAGAACCTGCTCCAATGTAGTATGAACAGAACAGAACAGAACCTGCTCCAGTGTAGTATGAACAGAACAGAACCTGCTCCAATGTAGTATGAACAGAACAGAACCTGCTCCAGTGTAGTATGAACAGAACAGAACCTGCTCCAGTGTAGTATGAACAGAACAGAACAGATCCAATGTAGTATGAACAGAACAGAACCTGCTCCAGTGTAGTATGAACAGAACAGAACCTGCTCCAGTGTAGTATGAACAGAACAGAACCTGCTCCAGTGTAGTATGAAAAGAACAGAACAGAACCTGCTCCAGTGTAGTTTTAGGGAACAGAACAGAACCTGCTTTAGTGTAGTATGAAGGGAATAGAACAGAACCTGCTCCAGTGTAGTATGAAGGGAACAGAACAGAACCTGCTCCAGTGTAGTATGAAAAGAACAGAACAGTACCTGCTCCAGTGTAGTTTTAGGGAACAGAACAGAACCTACTTTAGTGTAGTATGAAGGGAACATAACCTGCTCCAGTGTAGTATGAGGGGAACAGAACCTGCTCCAGTGTAGTATGAAGGGAACAGAACAGAACCTGCTCCAGTGTAGTATGAAGGGAACAGAACCTGCTCCAGTGTAGTATGAACAGAATAGAACCTGCTCCAGTGTAGTATGAACAGAACAGAACCTGCTCCAGTGTAGTATGAAGGGAACAGAACCTGCTCCAGTGTAGTATGAAAGAAACAGAACAGAACCTGCTCCAGCATGCAGTGTAGTATGAGGGGAACAGAGGAGGCTTCAGGAGGAATCTGGTCCAGCAGGTCGTTATAGTAACGCATGTCCACATCAGTACTCAGAGCAGTCGGTTCAGGGTCTGCTGGGACAACAACAGACATCAGCTCCCTGGGTTAGGGTCAATTCACTTATCTGTTAACTGTAATCATTTACTTGCTCAACTGTCCTCCAGTGTGTTTGTGAAGCTGTAGAATACCTGGAGTGGTTTCCTCTTGGGCTTGTCTCTTCTTGGACCCAGGTGTCTGAGGCGTTGTGGTCTGAACCGTCTGAGATATGACAGAAAATATTCCTCAACATTTCTGCTACATGTAGAAACAGAAAACAGGCCTACATGAAATAAAGACAGTATTGTGTATATTCAGTATGGTTTCCTGCTCCATCCACCAGTCAGTTCATCCTGTGTGTGCATGCATGTGTGTTTCTGGTACAGTACCTCTGCAGGGCTGTCCTGGGTGGTGCGTGCCACAGCCCTGGGGACAGACGGCACCTGGACCAGTCTCATGTTGTTCAGGTAGTGTTGATGCTGTCTCCTCCAGTCCAGACAGTCATAGATCAGACAAGCCACGTCTTCAAACAGACGTGTCCCAAACCCAAGCTACAACACAACATATTAACATGGCATTTTAAGTACATTATATAAAAGAATCATAATTAAAGAAAGACCCACACACTGCTCTTGTCAATGTTTATTGCTTAGGTGTCAGACTCTCGGCCTTCTCGTCAGAAGAAGAAGAAGAAGAAGAAGAAGAAGAAGAGGAAGAAGGGGAAGAAGAAGGAAGAGGAGGAACAGAAGAATCAGAAGAAGCAGCAGAAGAAGAAGAAGCAGAAGAAGAAGCAGAAGAAGAAGAATCAGAAGAAGCAGCAGAAGAAGAAGAATCAGAAGAAGCAGCAGAAGAATCAGAAGAAGAAGCAGAAGAAGAAGAAGCAGATGAAGCAGCAGCAGAAGAAGAAGGAGCAGCAGCAGAAGAAGGAGCAGCAGCAGCAGAAGAAGAAGAAGCAGAAGAATCAGAAGAAGAAGAAGGAGCAGCAGAAGCAGAAGAATCAGAAGAAGAAGAAGGAGCAGCAGAAGCAGAAGAATCAGAAGAAGAAGAAGGCAAGGAAATCACCATAGCCTCTGGGCTATCCTTGTCTTGTGGTGGCAGGATCTCTTTAGTGGTGTGACTGAGGCGGGCCACATCAAACAGCTTGGAGAATGCTGAGCCACTGTTTAGCACCCCTTCCAACTGACCCCAGAACTGCTCCTGTTGTCTTCTCCTAATGTTAGTCTCCGCGTCTACAGGAACACAATAGCAGCATTTAGCAACACATTAAAATTAGATTGATTGAAAGATCAATACTGTACTGACAATATGAAATACTGTCAAATACCTCTGTGTTTGATTCAGTTTACCCTGGCTGTACAATGAAACCAGTGGAACAAAAGATTCAAGATCCCAGGATAAATCAATCCAAACCTCACATTGATGCCACCACAATGTCTTACCCACATCCAGGGGTGTGTCATCACTCCCTTCCAGTGATCCCTCTGGCCGGTCTGGTCTCTGTGAGGTCAGCTTGATAACGTTGGACACATGGACCCCCAGGGAGTCCAGCACAGAGACCAGCTGAGCCTGCTGGAAGCCCACCACCAGGATGTAGTGCTGAGGACCATCGTCTGGCTCATCATCTAGACACACACACATGAAAGCATGAGAGAGAGAGAGAGAGAGAGAGAGAGAGAGAGAGAGAGAGAGAGAGAGAGAGAGAGAGAGAGAGAGAGAGAGAGAGAGAAAGAAAGAGAGAGAGAGAGAAAGAAAGAAAGAGAGACAGAGAGAGACAGAGAGAGAAAGAGAGACAGACAGAGAGAGAGAGAGAGAGAGAGAGAGAGAGAGAGAGAGAGAGAGAGAGAGAGAGAGAGAGAGAGAGAGAGAGAGAGAGAGAGAACCTCCCAGTCACCCCAACACAAAGTAACAACCAACCTCATACTAACAACCTAACAGTACTACTATACTGTATGTGTGATGATTGAGACAGAGTAGACTTCTCACCTATATACTTGCTGGTCTCATCCTCCTCGCCCCTCTTTTTCAGCTTGGTGTCCTTGGTTGGGGCGCTGGGCTCTGCCCCTTTCTTTCCCTTGTCACCTTTGGCGGCAGGCTTGGCACCACCTTTGTCTTTGGTTGGGGAGGCATTGCCAACCTTGCCCTTACCCTTCTCCTCAGCAGCCTGGGAGAGAGTGGATTAAACTAAAGTGGTGCTAATACTGCATACTGCGGTTCAAATCCGGGTCTCCTCTGTGAAGGAAGACTGCGTTAGCCTGCTGAGTTGAAGCCTAGGCATTAACAGGTAGCGCAGGCTAGTCTTCATGTCTCAGACAAGGTTTCTTATCACCCATGTTACAATATTACTATAACTCTGACTATCTGACAATAACACTTCAAAAGATTCTCTAGGAAAGCTGACTGTTGCCAGGGCGATAAGACGACTGATGATTGTTGATGGCTGTCAGGAGTTCCTTCCTACCCTCATCTCTGTGGCTCTCTTCTGCTGGTCGTTGGCCTTGACTCCCAGGAGCTGGAACTTGAGCAGTTTACCCAGCAGGTCACAGGGCAGCTCCTCTCCTGCATCCAGCAGGACCTTGGCTGCCTCCATCACCTTCATAGACAAACAACATACTTGATGTAGAATAGACAGAGACTGAGTAATAGTTGTAATTTATTGGGCAAGACTCTTTCTTTGCTGCTTCGTAAATGTGTCTTTTGAAATGAATAGCCTATAGAGCACATTTTACTGAAAAATGGGTGCATTACATACCTCATAAAACATGGGTACATCCTTGGTCTTCTTGATTTTTGGGTTTCCCAGTTCATTGATCTGTGAAGCATTTCATTCATTGGTTGATATACACTTGACTGTGAACAATCAGACTTTGTGTTACTGACCTTTTCTAGGGTGGTGTCCCAGGTGACTACGCTGAAGAGCCTGCGAAGGGGCTGCTGTACGGCCAGCAGCAGAGCACCGGTCAGCTCCTCATCCTCCAGCCTCTCTCCCACCACCAGAGAAATGCTGGCCTTCCAAGTCTCCTAGCATCATCATCATCAGACAACACTGATCAGTGAAGAACAACAACATAGCCAAGTGGCAAGTGAAGTCACTCCCTGCTTGTGTAGCTGGCCCCTTAAAGTTTAGTGTGTTTAAATAGCGTTTCACTAGCTAGATATCTAGCTAAAGATAGCAAGCTGTTAACGTTCCCTACCTCCTCAAATGGTGCATTAGTGAGTCCAGTTTCCCAACCTTTGTTTCCAACTGCCGTTGCACCAGCAGCAGACACTGTCCCGCTTTTCACTCTTTTTGGTGGCATTTCCTTACCGTTTTCGGAGAGAAACTGACCTATTGACTTGAATCAAATTGCATTATATTATGAAATCTCTTGAACTTAACGTAAACTAAAACAGCCACTTCCAGCTGTTAGCTTGCTAGCTGACGTTAGCTAGCATGGCTCTTCTGTGTACAGTCCCCTGACGCTTCGGTTGCTCTTAGCAACAGGTTGAAGGGGCGGGTCATCAGTCATGCAAAATGACATCTTAACTTTTAATTGTATTTATTTATTAATTTATTAAACAAATTGCCAAAAGACGCACTACTGAATATACCACTATTAATAGAAATCCACGTTCAACTCCCAACACAAAAGACACAGAGACCACATTTAATCAATTATTTTTATCCGTTTTTTTTCATACAATCATAAGGAGTGACATGGAGAAAAAAGCTTTGCATAGAGTGAAGCTCTGACAAAGACACAGCCTCGAACCCCCCAGCAGACAGTAGTATCTAATCCTAGAGTCCTGCCGGTCACAGGACCAGACAGGCAGACAGCCAGCCAGAGAGGAACAGGCACAACATTCCATTACAAAAAGGTGAGAACAACTGAAACATGGATGCAACTTTCAAATTGGTCACAATTGGTGATAATATATATATATATGCATGTTGTGTTGTAGTTAAAGTGTTTCTGTGAGTAAAGAAGTAGTGGGTTGGTGTGATGGGCTATCAGTCGGTTACTCAGTGACGGTGGTGAATGTGAAGACCATGGAGGTTGAGAGACCGAGACTTGGATGAATAGAGTCAAAAGCTCCAATTAAAGCCCCAAAACATTGGTACATTCAGTGCAGATCAGGGTCTCCAACCTTTTCTGACATTAGATCTACTCATTTCTTACTAGATTTTAAAATAGGCCCATTCTTCTCCTCTCCCCTGCAACTCTTCTCCGGATCCTTGATACAAAAGAGAAAGTAGTGCAGTGTATTTTCTGTCAACATACCTGGTAAAATAACGATTAACAAACAACTCTAAAATCAGAGATTTGTTGTCAGTGTTGCTTTTCCTGCTTTTAGAATTTTTTTCACTTTCAAAATTACAAATGTTCATGGAAACAACTAAATGGGATGTTCAGAGTCCATGTCACTTGTTAAATCCCCTCTGAGGACAATTTAGGTCTGGAAGAAAACTAACAAATGTAGATATCTTTGTGTAATTTTCCTGTAATTGCGCATCTGAGTGAGGAATGTGCCAGTCTAGCAATGGTTCCATACTGCTGCGCATTTCATGGCAAAGTTTTCAAATAACAGATACTCATTATATACTTCTGAAGGGTAAGCCTACTTGCAATAAATATTTAATTTAAAAGGTTTTAGGGAAAGTATTTATGTCAACTCACATGATGGTTTATCACGTCAACTGGCTGGAGTGATGGACAAACGCGCGCACCACTCAGACAGACAGGGGCAATGTTGCTGGGAATTCATTGGCAGACAGAGAAACGTGTACTAAGAACTTCTTACAAGCCATCCCAGGACATGTACAGTATTCCCATCCACTACAAGACCATGGTGCATACCTACGAAACACCAAGAGAAACTTCCCCTCCCTAGCTTCAGTCTTTCAGTCTAAACTACACCAGAACCCGTCCCACCTAGCTACAATTTATTAAGAGGAATGCACTAACTGTAAATCGCTCTGGATCAGAGCGTCTGATTTATTACTAAAATGTCAAAATAATAAAAAATAAAAATACATGTAATGCCACTGTGTACTTCCCTTTCTTTTAGTATGTTTTTACCGTAAAACATGTCATATATCTGCCCTCAGTCTCTCACTGGCCCTGGGATGATGGAAGAGAATGCAGGAAGTTGTTCTATTTCAGTCCCTTACATTCTGTTAGCTACATTCCACAGTCTCGGGACGTGATGGTGGCTGGGTGGGGTCACAGCCCTGAAACAAAGACATTGGGCGCGTTTCATGTCATCGTTATTGCAGTCGACACACTGCTCAGATGATAGTCCCTCACAACGTCTGGAAAAGTATTTACCTTCTGTCAACTCACATGATGGTTTATCACGTTTATCAGGAAGATGTTCTATATCACATTAATATGATATACATATAATATGGTAATCGGCTAAAATGCTCAGCAGCAGCGCGACTGCAATAAAGCGCGACCTGGAACGCACCCTGAGAGTAGAATATGGTGGTATCAGAAGGCAGACTACGGCCTTCTGACTAAGGCAGAGTATGAAGTGAAAAACATGACAAATATGTGTTTCTATAACTCTTCCTTCATATTCTCATTACTCCTCGTCTTAAAACTTCCTAGTACTGTAGATACGTCTATAAAATATATTTTTTCCCCTCACTTGAAAACCGACATTCCACCCATCAAAACAGTCAGTGTAATAGCATACCATGGGCACCTGTGCTTATATATGACTTCAACATGTTCTCTGTCACGAGTCTCTATTAAGCTTTAAATGTCCCTTGACCTTACCATCACCCACACACAGATCACATTATAATTGCATGATGTAAGCCTGTGTGTGTGTGTGTGTGTGTGTGTGTGTGTGTGTGTGTGTGTGTGTGTGTGTGTGTGTGTGTGTGTGTGTGTCTCGACATGCAGATTGTTAATCACCATGTTTTACTTTCATTATCATGGTCATACAAACATCTGTCATTATACGATGTTATATCAGGGGTCCCAAACCCTATTGAAATAGGAACATATCAAACCAACAAATTCAATTAGGTGGCAATCAGGATAATAAGTAGAAGCAAGTTAAAAACAAAGAGCAACAACCAAACATGAGGGATTTGAAAAGTTCAGATCACCCTCTACTCTGGCAGTGTAGGTCAATGATAAAGTGACGATGACAATCAACATACTTGCAAACAATGAAAAGAGCTAAAACACTGAAAGAGTGTGTGTGAGCTTGTGTCTAACATTATGGGAAAGCCAACTCAATGTAATGTCTTTATCGAAACAATCCGTAGCTGAGTTTGGTTATCCGTGCTAATGGCTTGCCCTGAAGTCTGGTAAGAATGAGGCAGCCGTTTAGATTTGACGAGTCATCGAGCGACGTACAAAAACCACACATTTAAGCGCATCATCATCGTGATATCAGTCAGTATATTCAAAAAACATATCGTTGTTTGTGGCAGTTACAAAATGCATTTTGCAGATAGATGAAAAGCCTGTAGAGAGATCCAAGTTCAGCTTCACCACACAAACACCACCGCATCCCGATAGGCTACTTCAGTGTTCTGTTCTAGAACACACCTGTCAGAGTGTTCAACAAGCTCAGGTCACAAAGCTGCCTGGACCTTGATTGGTTGGTTCTCTTTCCCTGACAGGACAGGAGGCGTGGCCACAGCAGCTGAAGAGCACCTGTATTGTCTTCCTTCATCTCTTCCTCTCTCCTCTCATCCCCTTCTCCAGGAGCAACACTGTCCTGTGATGTCGGCCTCAGCCTCTCAGAGGAGAGATGTCCTGTAATGTCGGCCTCAGCCTCTCAGAGGAGAGATGTCCTGTGATGTCGGCCTCAGCCTCTCAGAGGAGAGATGTCCTGTGATGTCGGCCTCAGTCTCTCAGAGGAGAGATGTCCTTTGATGTCGGCCTCAGCCTCTCAGAGGAGAGATGTCCTGTGATGTCGGCCTCAGTCTCTCAGAGGAGAGATGTCCTTTGATGTCGGCCTCGGCCTCTCAGAGGAGCGATGTCCTGTGATGTCGGCCTCGGCCTCTCAGAGGAGTAGATGTCCTGTGATGTTGGCCTCGGCCTCTCAGAGGAGCGATGTCCTGTGATGTCGGCCTCGGCCTCTCAGAGGAGAAGATGTCCTGTGATGTCGGCCTCGGCCTCTCAGAGGAGCGATGTCCTGTGATGTTGGCCTCAGCCTCTCAGAGGAGAGATGTCCTGTGATGTCGGCCTCAGCCTCTCAGAGGAGAGATGTCCTGTGATGTCGGCCTCAGCCTCTCAGTGAGATAAAGCAGCTTTGGTTTTGCTCTCCAGGAAAAGCTCGACCACCACCTTCCTTACGTGACTCCACTGGAAATCCGTATTTGAAATAATAAAACGTGAGGAGCCAGTTGGAGTCTCACTCCGGGTCTTGGTTTTTGTTCCTTCATTGTGCGATTGGTTGGAGGCTTACGAGTCCATCTCTCCCATTGGTCTAATGGACTAACAAGGGTGTGAGTGTTAGGGTGCTCTCCTTTGGTTTGTGTTGGCAGTGTGTCTAAGTGACCTTAACCGTAACAGGGAAACCCTGGCGTTGTGCAGGGGTCATGCCCTCTGATACACATCGGTCTATTCTCCTCTGTTCAGCTCACTTCAGGAAGGTGAGTGTGTATAAAGATACAACAGGGTGCCAGACAGACTAGACAGTCATCCCCTTGAACCCCTTGGGTTCCTCTACCTCTGTGATACTACAGTTCAGAGGTCAGGGTCAAAGGTCGTAGGAGGAGTGGGGGTTAAAGGATAAAGGTGATAGGGGTCATCACTCCAGGCCGAAGGTGCTGGTCTCTTCCACGGCAGTGAGCATCTTCTCGTGCAGCATGGAGAAGGATGGATATGGAGGGAGGTCCAGCCGGTTGAAACAGGTGTGAGCCCTGGGGAGGAGACAACCGCACACACAGTGACAACAACAACAATATACTTCAGTCTGTATAATACCTTTTCATACTTTATACTCAAATTGATAATATACTACATGAATTCACTTAACCTTACAAGTGAAGTTAGTTCCCTTGGCCTTACAAGTGAAGTTAGTTCCCTTGGCCTTACAAGTGAAGTTAGTTCCCTTGGCCTTACAAGTGAAGTTAGTTCCCTTGGCCTTACAAGTGAAGTTAGTTCCCTTGGCCTTACAAGTGAAGTTAGTTCCCTTGGCCTTACAAGTGAAGTTAGTTCCCTTGGCCTTACAAGTGAAGTTAGTTCCCTTGGCCTTACAAGTGAAGTTAGTTCCCTTGGCCTTACAAGTGAAGTTCGTTCCCTTGGCCTTACAAGTGAAGTTAGTTCCCTAGGCCTTACAAGTGAAGTTAGTTCCCTTGGCCTTACAAGTGAAGTTAGTTCCCTTGGCCTTACAAGTGAAGTTAGTTCCCTTGGCCTTACAAGTGAAGTTAGTTCCCTTGGCCTTACAAGTGAAGTCAACACAGTAGTTTACCTGGGTAGAGAGGTAACTTTGCCCCATTTCTCCACACAGAACCTGCGGGGTCCGTTGCTGCCTCGGAGAGAGGCGAAACCCTCGTAGGGAATACTGGAGGTACCCGTCACAAACTAACAGAACAGAAAGAAGAAGGTCGCTGTTACTCACTGTGTGTGTGTGTGTGTTTGTGTGTATGTGTTTGTTTGTCTGTGTGTGTGTGTGTGTGTTTGTTTGTATAAGTGTGAGTGTTTGTTGGTATGTGTGTGTGTTTGTATGTGTTTGTGTCTTTGTTTGTATGTGTGTGTTTGTACGTGTGTGTGTTTGTATCTTTGTTTGTATGTGTGTGTGTGTGTGTGTGTGTGTGTGTGTGTGTGTGTGTGTGTGTGTGTGTGTGTGCACCCCCACCTGTAGCAGCCTGAGTCTCTGCTCGTTGTTGAACCTCTCCACCGCCGCCCAGAACCAACGGATCACTATGTGGTTGTCATGGTAACCTGAGGGAGGCAGGAAAACAGACAGACAGACAGACATGAGTCACTCAGCAGCCTGGCCTTTCTCTCTGGTAGGCCTAGTTACTTCAGCTGTTCAACCAGACAGCTAGCTAGCTAGGGTATACTGGTATATACTGGCCTTTCTCTCTGGTAGGCCTAGTTACTTCAGCTGTTCAACCAGTCAGCTAGCTAGCTAGGGTATACTGGTATATACTGGCCTTTCTCTCTGGTAGGCCTAGTTACTTCAGCTGTTCAACCAGTCAGCTAGCTAGCTAGGGTATACTGGTATATACTGGCCTTTCTCTCTGGTAGGCCTAGTTACTTCAGCTGTTCAACCAGTCAGCTAGCTAGCTAGGGTATACTGGTATATACTGGCCTTTCTCTCTGGTAGGCCTAGTTACTTCAGCTGTTCAACCAGTCAGCTAGCTAGCTAGGGTATACTGGTATATACTGGCCTTTCTCTCTGGTAGGCCTAGTTACTTCAGCTGTTCAACCAGACAGCTAGCTATGGTATACTGGTATATACTGGCCTTTCTCTCTGGTAGGCCTAGTTACTTCAGCTGTTCAACCAGTCAGCTAGCTAGCTAGGGTATACTGGTATATACTGGCCTTTCTCTCTGGTAGGCCTAGTTACTTCAGCTGTTCAACCAGTCAGCTAGCTAGCTAGGGTATACTGTTATATCCACTTCTTTCTGTAACAGCTCTTCCTAATTGGAAAGACATGTAAAAAACATTTCCTTCTACATCTGAATGGAACAATGGACTATCTTTACTGCTGCCTGAGACCCAGACAGCAGCTCAAAATGACATTAGGAAAGGTGCAATACACAAAGTTATTGTCTGTGTCTTAAATGGCACCCTATTCCCTATGTAGTGCACTACATTTGACAAGAGCTGTGCACTATATAGGGAATAGGGTGTCATTTGGGCTCCCGGTCTCCCCTCTCCCCCTTGTTCATACCTCCTCTGTAATCTGTGTTGCTCCTCCAGTCTGCCCCCTGTCTCTCACCCTGTCCTTTCCACATCTCCCCCTGTCTCTCCCCTCTCCCCCTGGCTCTCCCCTCTCCCCTGTCTCTCCCCTCTCCCCCTGTCTCTCCCCTCTCCCCCTGTCTCTCCCCTCTCCCCTGTCTCTCCCCTCTCCCCTGTCTCCCCCAGTCTCTTCCTCTCCCCCTGTTCATACCTCCTCTGTAATCTGTGTTGCTCCTCCAGTCTGCCCCCTGTCTCTCACCCTGTCCTTTCCACATCTCCCCCTGTCTCTCCCCTCCCCCCCTGTCTCTCCCCTCTCCCCCTGTCTCTCCCCTCTCCCCTGTCTCCCCCAGTCTCTTCCTCTCCCCCTGTTCATACCTCCTCTGTAATCTGTGTTGCTCCTCCAGTCCACCAGGTCTATCTCAGCGGTGCCAGCTATCACCAGCTCCAGCTCCCTGGCATCGAACACTGACACCAGCCTGGAATCCACCACCTGCATGACACAGTACAGGGCATCCAGGCTACAAACCTTTGTATCCCAGTTGGTAGAGGCTGGTGCTTGTAACAGTGCTGGGTTAGAGTCCCAGCACCACCCATATGTAAACTGTATACACGCATGACTGTAAGTCGCTCTGGATAAAACAGTCTGTTAAATGGCATGTATTATTATTACAAACACAACT
Source organism: Oncorhynchus mykiss (assembly GCF_013265735.2). Taxonomy (NCBI): domain Eukaryota; kingdom Metazoa; phylum Chordata; class Actinopteri; order Salmoniformes; family Salmonidae; genus Oncorhynchus; species Oncorhynchus mykiss. Next base: position 7,884,109 of record NC_048582.1, on the reverse strand, counting down.
AAAACAAACTCAATCCCATTATACAGCCTTCCTATCACATCCTATCACACACAGCCTTCAGCTACATCTTGCCCAATTTGAATTCAGTTGTTGTTGATGTCTGTGAGCAGGAAGTTGCCCCAGTGTGTATGATGATACTGCTGAGTCTACATTTATCAGAATCTGTATCAGGAGATGTTTGAGGAGATATTTTATTCGGAAAGTCCTTGTTCTAGATCGTACCTCATAGAAGCCCCGGACCAGACTCTCTGTCTGCTGAACCACTCCTCTCTCAATACGCCACTTCACCATGCGCTCAATGTACTCCTTCTTATTCTTCTCTGACACCGGGATGTTGGCCCCGCCCGGCTTCAGCTCTCTCTCTGTGATCTACACACACAGTACATACACATGAGCCTTATAACTTACACACACACACACGCGCACACACACACACACACACCTGTCCGAACACCTCCTCATTGACAGTGAAGGTGAGGTCCAACATGTCCTCGATGTCGTTGTCCTTCATCCACTGGAGACTCTGATGGAACTCCTCATCCAGATACTCCAGATCACTCAGCTCACATAGGCTATAGAATAGTAGAGCAGAGTAGAATAGAGTAGAGTAGAATGGAATAGAATAGAATAGAGTAGAATAGAGTGGAATATAGTAGAATGGAGTGGAGTAGAGTAGAGTAAAATAGAGTCGAGCAGAGTAGAGTAGAATATAGTATAATAGAGCATAGTAGAGTAGAGCAGAATAGAGCAGAGTAGAATGGAGTAGAGAAGAATAGAGTAGAGTAAAATGGAGTAGAGTAAAATAGAGTAGAGTAGAATAGAGTAGAGTAAAATAGAGTAGAGTAGAATAGAGTAGAGTAGAGTAAAGTAGAGTAGAATAGAGCAGAGTAAAATAGAGTAGAGTAGAATAGAATAGAGTAGAATAGAATAGAGTAGAATAGAGTAGTGTATAATGGAGTAGAATAGAGTAGAATAGAGTGGAGTAGAATAGAGTAGAGTAGAATATAGTATAATAGAGTAGAGTAAAATAGAGTAGAATATAGTAGAATATAGTATAATAGAGTAAAATAGAGTAGAATATAGTATAGCAGAGTAGAGCAAAGTAGAGTAGAGTATAAAATAGTAGAATAGAGTAGTGTATAATGGAGTAGAATAGAATATAGTAGAATAGAGTGGAGTAGAATAGAGTAGAGTAAAATATAGTATAATAGAGTAGAGTAAAATAGAGTAGAGTAGAATAGAATATAGTATAATAGAGTAGAGTAGAGCAGAATATAGTATAATAGAGTAGAGCAGAGTAGAGTAGAGCAGAATAGAGTATAATAGAGTAGAGTAGAGCAGAATAGAGTATAATAGAGTAGAGCAGAATAGAGTAGAGTAGTGTAGAATGGATTTAGGCAGGAGGTCAGTGAACTGTACTAATCTACATAACCACATGTCTGGTACAGTCTTAAAATATCTAAAAAATACTCTCTAGTTATATAGTATAAAGCCCTATATTCAACACTGAACCTCAAAGCCTGTTCCACAGCTGTTTTCATTGTTCCCCTGTAATCAGGGACTGATTTAGACCTGGGACACCAGGTGTGTGCAATTAACGATCATGTAGAGCAGAAAACTAGCAGGCGCTGGACCCTGTAGGGTAAGAGTTGAATACCCCTGGTGTATTGCTAGAATTAGACAGTCCAGGTGGTGGATACGTACATGCGCAGCAGGCCCTTATAGAAGGGTCGAGTGAAGAAGGCATCCAGTAGGTATTGGTGGATCAGAGCCAGGCCCAGGATACGCCCGCTGAAACGGAACCTGTACAGGGAAGGAGAGAGAGAGAAGATACCTAGATTACACATGTTATTACCCAGGTCCTAGTATAGACAACAGATGGTATTACCCAGGTCCCATTATAGACAACAGATGGTATTACCCAGGTCCTAGTATAGACAACAGATGGTATTACCCAGGTCCTAGTATAGACAACATGTTATTACCCAGGTCCTAGTATAGACAACATGTTATTACCCAGGTCCTAGTATAGACAACATATGGTATTACCCAGGTCCTAGTATAGACAACATGTTATTACCCAGGTCCTAGTATAGACAACAGATGGTATTACCCAGGTCCCAGTATATACAACAGATGGTATTACCCAGGTCCTAGTATAGACAACAGATGGTATTACCCAGGTCCCAGTATAGACAACAGATGGTATTACCCAGGTCCTAGTATAGACAACAGATGGTATTACCCAGGTCCTAGTATAGACAACATGTTATTACCCAGGTCCTAGTATAGACAACATGTTATTACCCAGGTCCTAGTATAGACAACAGATGGTATTACCCAGGTCCTAGTATAGACAACATGTTATTACCCAGGTCCTAGTATAGACAACAGATGGTATTACCCAGGTCCTAGTATACACAACAGATGGTATTACCCAGGTCCTAGTATACACAACAGATGGTATTACCCAGGTCCTAGTATAGACAACAGATGGTATTACCCAGGTCCTAGTATAGACAACAGATGGTATTACCCAGGTCCTAGTATAGACAACAGATGGTATTACCCAGGTCCCAGTATAGACAACATGTTATCACCCAGGTCCTAGTATAGGCAACAGATGTTTTGGCTCGTCCCTTCAGTACATGTCCATTAATCACCAGGGCTGGGCTCCAGTCAAATTGAAGTCACTCAATTCAGGAAATTAATTAGTTAAAATTCTAAAATGGAAAAACTTTTGACACAAAAAGCTTCTTGAAAGTAATTGAAAATAGATTACATTTTTTCAATTACTGAATAGGAATTTCAGTTTGTTTCCAAAATTGACCCCAACCCTGCTTATCAGCCAACAGACCACAGACCACTCCGACCCCAACCCTGCTTATCAGCCAACAGACCACAGACCACTCCGACCCCAACCCTGCTTATCAGCCAACAGACCACAGACCACTCCGACCCCAACCCTGCTTATCAGCCAACAGACCACAGACCACTCCGACCCCAAACCCTGCTTATCAGCCAACAGACCACAGACCACTCCGACCCCAACCCTGCTTATCAGCCAACAGACCACAGACCACTCCGACCCCAAACCCTGCTTATCAGCCAACAGACCACAGACCACTCCGACCCCAACCCTGCTTATCAGCCAACAGACCACAGACCACTCCGACCCCAACCCTGCTTATCAGCCAACAGACCACAGACCACTCCGACCCCAACCCTGCTTATCAGCCAACAGACCACAGACCAATCCGACCCCAACCCTGCTTATCAGCCAACAGACCACAGACCACTCCGACCCCAACCCTGCTTATCAGCCAACAGACCACAGACCAATCCGACCCCAACCCTGCTTATCAGCCAACAGACCACAGACCACTCCGACCCCAAACCCTGCTTATCAGCCAACAGACCACAGACCACTCCGACCCCAAACCCCTCCCCGTCTTCAGTTCACTCACCACTCGTGATGGTTGTCTACGAAGGCAGACATGGGGCTGATCTGAACGGTGTAGGTGTCGTTGGCGGAGTACTCAAACAGGCCGTAGTACGGGTTGAACAGCTCTCTGGACACCAGGAAGAAAAACTCTCTGGACGGGCCGCTGTAGTCCAACCTGCAACACATCCAGGGAGATACATTATCACACAAAGGAACGACGTAGATAGAAATATAACATCATAGAGCAGACAAAGTGCATTTCTAACTGAAATATTCCTCAAATGTTTCATTCTATTGAACCCCCCCCCCCCCCCCCCCCGGCTTCTGGAAGAGTAGAGGACAGGCAGTCTGTCTGACTCACCCCTCCTCTCCCAGGAAGCTGACATAGAGCTTGCTCCTCTGCAGGTCTTTCCGGGAGTAACACATGACCTGGTTGAAGGCATCCTCCAGGAGATGATCTCTACGGATGATCAACCTGGGGGTTGGGGGAGGAAGAGACACACACAGGGGGGAACTGGTAAGGGCAGGAGGGCGTGGATGGAGGGTATGTGGGTGGACCACAGAACTAGAATGAGATTCTATTTCTTTGGCCGGAGCACCAAAGCATTTAGCTAGATCAATAACGTATTCATTCTTTCATATTACAGTATTCATGCATGAATATGAATCTATATTACAGTATTCATCCATGAATATAAATCTATATTACAGTATTCACACATGAATATGAATCTATATTACAGTATTCACACATGAATATGAATCTATATTACAGTATTCACACATGAATATGCATCTATATTACAGTATTCATCCATGAATATGCATCTATATTACAGTATTCATCCATGAATATTAAAACATGTTACAGTATTATATTGATGACAAACACCCTCCCCACTACATACTTTAACTTCCCTGGGCCCTGGCCGTAGCCCTTGGTCTACATACTTTAACTTCCCTGGGCCCTGGCCGTAGCCCTTGGTCTACATACTGTAACTTCCCTGGGCCCTGGCCGTAGCCCTTGGTCTACATACTGTAACTTCCCTGGGCCCTGGCCGTAGCCCTTGGTCTACATACTGTAACTTCCCTGGGCCCTGGCCGTAGCCCTTGGTCTACATACTGTAACTTCCCTGGGCCCTGGCCGTAGCCCTTGGTCTACATACTGTAACTTCCCTGGGCCCTGGCCGTAGCCCTTGGTCTACATACTGTAACTTCCCTGGGCCCTGGCCGTAGCCCTTGGTCTACATACTTCAACTTCCCTGGGCCCTGGCCATAGCCCTTGGTCTACATACTTTAACTTCCCTGGGCCCTGGCCATAGCCCTTGGTCTACATACTTCAACTTCCCTGGGCCCTGGCCGTAGCCCTTGGTCTACATACTTTAACTTCCCTGGGCCCTGGCCATAGCCCTTGGTCTACATACTTTAACTTCCCTGGGCCCTGGCCGTAGCCCTTGGTCTCCAGTTTGCGGTAGAAGTTTCGCAGTTTGGCTTCAAAGTCTCGCTTGTAGGGGGCAGGGGCACGGGCATTAGCTCGCTGTGTTCCTGGGGGAATACAATTTGACAGAGAACGAGGGATGAGTGTGTGCTCCCTACAAACAGAGAGAGAGAGAGAGAGAGAGAGAGAGAGAGAAACAGACAGAGACAGAGACCGAGAGACAGAGAGAGAGAGAGAGAGAGAGACAGAACCACCCAGAGACAGAGTTAGAGATGGAGGAGGAGACAAGAAAAGAGCCCCCTCTATACCTGTGTGAGTGTGTGAGTGTGTGTGTGTGTGTATGTCTGTGTGAGAAAAAGAGAGAGAAATAGAGAAAGACAGAATGGTAACAGAGAGAGGTGTAGAGAAGCCTTCTCACCAGGTGAGTTCTGTGGGGAGGACACGGGGGAGCTTCGTGGGGACTGGCAGTAGCTGGGGTGCAGTAAGGCGTGAGGCGGAACATATGACATCACTTCCTCCTCAAACAGGCTGCCAGAGAGAACCAAGAGAGAGGAGACAATGTCACTGAGAGCTACAGAGACCCAAAGTAACAAAACTGGGTTTGAACTAAAGCCTAGGTTTGAACTAAAGCCTGGCTCGGGGAGCTAACACAAGTCATCAGGTCTCAAGCACAAAGCTTCTCATACACTGATAGTCGTGAGAGGCAGGTACAGATGTAGGATCTTCATTTGATCACCCTGTTGCAGGAGAACTTTCCTGCAGTGCAGAAAATGTAAAACGTGTCGTGTGTTTGAGGCTTCTGAAGTTTGTGATTTCCACTTAGAAATGTCACATTCCCCTGGACACATTTCCATTCATTATTATCCATTATCTCCTGTTGCTGCAGGATTATTTTCCTTCTGTAGCAAACTAGCTGAAATGAAGGTCCTACATCTGAATAAGGCAGGTATGAGGCAGGTACAGGTATGAGGCAGGTACAGGTATGAGGCAGGTACAGGTATGAGGCAGGTACAGGTATGAGGCAGGTATGAGGTAGGTACAGGTATGAGGCAGGTATGAGGCAGGTACAGGTATGAGGCAGGTACAGGTATGAGCAGGTATGAGGCAGGTACAGGTATGAGGCAGGTATGAGGCAGGTACAGGTATGAGGCAGGAACAGGTATGAGGCAGGTACAGGTATGATGCAGGTACAGGTATGAGCAGGTATGAGGCAGGTACAGATATGAGGCAGGTACAGGTATGAGGCAGGTACACGTATGAGGCAGGTACAGGTATGAGGCAGGTATGAGGCAGGTATGATGTAGGTACAGGTATGAGGCAGGTTCAGGTATGAGGCAGGTATGAGGCAGGTACAGGTATGAGGCAGGTACAGGTATGACAGTAGCTCACCTGAGGAGGATGACCAGGTCTGCATCACCAGACAGCCTGGCCAGACCAGAGGCCCCTTCATTACGGATCAACTGCACCTTCTCCCTGTGGTGGAGAACAACAGAATGATCCTTAACCACTCCTTGGAGGTATAGTGAGTGAGTTGACAACAGTAGTGAATTTAGTAGTGAGGGTTTGAGGTACTGTTCTGAGTGAAGTGAGGAGGAGGAAGGAGGGAGGGGGAGGTAGGAGGGAGGGAGGGGGAGGAAGGAGGGAGGGGGAGGGAGGAGGGAGGGGGAGGAAGAGGCTGCTGACCTGAGCCAGTGGTTCCTGATAAACTCTGTCTGTCTCTCCTGCAGGATCTCAAAGATATTGGGTTGTCGTAGAAACGCCACAATCTTGTCGTTGTAAGCTGAAGAGAAGGAGTTGAGGACAGAATGAGCGATGTGTGTGTTTGTGTGTGAGTGTGTGTGTGTGTGTCCACTCACCCACTGGCACTACGTCTTGGTACTGGGTGCGGCTGACCGGGGTGAAGGTGCTGGATGGGCGGGGCATTACAGGGGGTCCTCCTCCAGAATGACGAGGGTGGTCACCCACCTGGAGCACAGAGAGGTGGTTGAGTTGACTGATGAGTGTGTGTGTGTGGCTCACCATGTCTTGTGTGTGTGTGTCTAACCATGATGTGTGTGTGTGTGTGTATGTGTGTCTCACAATGATTTGTGTGTGTTTGTGTGTGTGTGTCTCACCATGATGTGTGTGTGTGTGTCACCATGATGTGTGTGTGTGTGTGTATGTGTCTCACCATGATGTGTGTGTGTCTCACCATGTGTTGTGGGCTGACCTCGCCAGCGCTGTGGCTGCGTTGTCTGGTCAAGTGCTGGCGGTGGGCCAGGAGGCTGCTGGGACGTGTGCTGCTCTGAAGAGGGAGCCGAGGGTCGATGAACGTAGTGGCCCGGCAGTTGTGGTCCACAAAGAAAGGCTGTAGAGACAGACAGAATGAGAAGTGGAGAGGTTAGGGTCATTGGTAAACAGAGAGAGACACAGAGAGAGAGAGAGAGACACAGAGAGAGAAAGAGCCAGAGAGAGGGACAGCGAGAGAGAGAGGGAGGGAGAAGAGTAGAGAGAGGGACAGAGAGAAAGAGAGAGCGGGACAGAGAGAGAGAGAAGAGTAGAGAGAGAGAGAGAATAGTAGAGAGAGACAGAAAGAGAGACAGAGACAGAGAGAGAAACATAGAGAGAGAAGAGTAGAGAGAGAGACAGAGAGAGAGAGGGACAGAGAGAGAGAGAGGGACAGAGAGAGTTAGAGATGGAGGAGGAGAAAAGAAAAGAGCTCCCTCTATACCTGTGTGTGTGTCTGTCTGTCTGTCTGTCTGTCTGTCTGTCTGTCTGTCTGTCTGTCTGTCTGTCTATCTGTCTGTCTGTACCTTGCCAGTGTGGTCGTGCTTCAGCTCCCAGCCACGGGGCAGCTCCAGCTGTTTGTTGGAGAACATGTTGAGGAAAACCACCAGGTCTCTGTTGTGCTGGTAGCGCTCATAGTGATGCGTGTCCCGACGCACCTTACTGATCATGTGTTTCAGGCAGGTGTTACCTGTAAACATGCGGTAGGCACTCTGGGGAGAGAACAAGAGAAGAGGAGAAGAGAGTGGAAGAGAACAGGGAGAGGAAGGTGCGAGAGCAGAGGAGAGAAGGGGAGAGGATTGTAGAGGGGAGGAGGGTGGGAGAAGAGAGAAGAGGGAGAAGAAGGTGGGAGAGGAGAGGAGAGAAGGGGAGAGGAGATGGGAGGAGGGGGGAGAAAAGAGGATAAGAGGGTGGGAGAGAAGAGGAGAGAAGAGGAGAGAAGGGGAGAGAAGGGGAGAGGATTGTAGACGGGAGGAGGGTGGGAGATGAGAGAAGAGGGAGAAGAAGGTGGGAGAGGAGAAAAGAGGAGAGGAGATGGGAGGAGGGGGGAGAGTAGAGAATAGGAGGGTGGGAGAGGAGAGGAGGGGGGAGAGAAGAGGATAGGAGGGTGGGAGAGAAGAGGAGAGAAGAGGGGAGGAGGGTGGGAGTGGAGAGAAGAGAGGAGGAGAGGAGGGTGGGAGAGGAGTGGAGGGGGGAGAGAAGAGGAGAGAAGAGGGGAGGAGGGTGGGAGTGGAGAGAAGAGGGGAGGAGAGGAGGGTGGGAGAGGAGTGGAGGGGGGAGAGAAGAGGGGAGGAGGGTGGGAGTGGAGAGAAGAGGGGAGGAGTGGAGAGGAAGAGGAGAGAAGAGGAGAGAAGAGGAGAGAAGAGGAGAGGACGTGGAGGAGAAGGGAGGGAGGACGGTGGGAGAGTTGAGAAGAGTA
>NC_048582.1:7865541-7873041 GCF_013265735.2 Oncorhynchus mykiss | reverse complement strand
CCCAGTCTGAAACACATAGAACACACGACTGTGACTGTCTATACGGGCCTCCCAGTCTGAAACACATAGAACACACGACTGTGACTGTCTATACGGGCCTCCCAGTCTGAAACACATAAAACACATGACTGTGACTGTCTATGCGGGCCTCTCAGTCTGAAACACACACACACACACACACACACACACACACACACACACACACACACACACACACACACACACACACACACACGACTGTGACTGTCTAACAGGCCTCCCTGTCAGCAAGGCAATATATATCATGTACACTGAGTTGACAAAACATTAGGAACACCTGCTCTTTCCATGACATAGACTGACCAGGTGAATCCAGGTTAAAGTTATGATCCCTTATTGATGTCAATAAATCCACTTCAGTCAGTGTAGATGAGGAGGAGTGAGGAGACAGGTTAAAGAAGGATGTTTAAGTCTTGAGACAATTGAAACATGGATTGTGTGTGTGTCATTCAGAGGGTGAATGAGCAAGACAAAATATTTAAGTGACTATAAAACGGGGTATGGTAGTAGGTGCCAGTCGCATTGGTTTGAATGTGTCAAGAACTGCAACGTTGCTGGGTTTTCCACGCTCAACAGTTTCCCGTGTGTATCAAGAATGGTCCCCCACCCAAAGGACATCCAGACAACTTGACACAACTGTGGGAAGCTTTGGAGTCTACATGGGCCAGCATCTCTGTGGAACGCTTTCCATACCTTGTAGAATCCAGGCCCCGACACAGTGAGGCTGTTCTGAGGGGAAAAGGGGTTGCAACTCAAACATCATGAAGGTGTTCCTAATGTTTTGTACACTCAGTGTATATGACACACACTGAAATAAGTCAACCACTAATTCTAATATTATTACTAATTGTATAAATTCTACCATGTCAGATTATGAGTCGGTCAACTGACATGATCAGGATTTTAATCTTTCTCTTCCTCCCTGAGAAACACACACTACTCACTGGGAGGAAGTGGCTCATCTACTCTCTGGTAGCGACCCATGTCGTGACGGACAGAGGGCAGGGAGCGGACGGACTGGTGACCGTTGACTTGACCTGTGGCCCCTGAAGAAGATGAGGAGAGAGGAACACATTAAAACACATTGTGGCCCCTGGACAAGATGAGAAGAGAGGAACACATTAAAACACACTGTGGCCCCTGGACAAGATGAGAAGAGAGGAAGACATTTAAACACACCGTGGCCCCTGGACAAGATGAGAAGAGAGGAACACATTAAAACACACTGTGGCCCCTGGACAAGATGAGACGAGAGGAACACATTAAAACACACTGTGGCCCCTGGACAAGATGAGAAGAGAGGAACACATTTAAACACACTGTGGCCCCTGAACAGAATACAGATTAAACACACCAGTGCACACGCACACTCAAACACACATTAAAACCTCACTGTGTCATGAACACCAGAGGGAAAGACCGACATAATCTGACAACAATCAACGTTAATAAACGTCAAGTGAATAATACTGGGGGGTTTTTCACATTTCTTAATCCTTTTGTTCTTTTGTTCATTTTCCAAAGATCTTTTTAGAGGATTTAAGGAGCTTTTCATGTTTCTTTCCTCGTCCTGAACCGGGTCTATCCCTCTGTGGTACTGTACTGTATGACCATGGAGCAGAAACATCACTCTGGACAAAATATCACAGAAGATAATATTGTAGATGCACATCAACCTCTATGGAAGGACCATGAACAAAGTGTCCACCTGAACATTACAAAATGCCTCTGAAGACCTAACACAAACCGGTGGCTGGTCAACTATGTTAGCTAGCGCCGTCGTTGACTTTAAAACAGATGTTTTTTAGCTTGGGTCAGGGGAGCCAAAGACTTCCTGTCACAGCTTGCTGTGAAATAGACACAAATTACTTCCTTAAAATTTGTGACAGGCACACGGAAAAGTCACACACTTTTCACAACGCATTTTGTGTGTCTGACACATTATGTTATACCCCCCCCCCCCCCCCACCACCCATCCTCCCCAACCAACCTCCCTGCTATCGTTTCTGGCTTATGTAATTGACTGTTTTTATCTGGGATTGAAATGCACTGTATACAAAATCGTGTCCTACACACATTTGTGTACTTTTACTTTGTGCCTGTCATGAATTTCCAATAAGCAATTTGTGTGATACTGGGTTGCTGTGTCCTGTCTCTCACCTCCTGCCTCGCTGCCCTCCTCAGAGACACTCTGAGAAGAGTCGATTGGCCCGCTCGCCTCAGAAGACCGCGCCCCCTCCTCCTGAGACACGCCTCCAGACGCCTGCATGGACCTCCTCTGCCAGATCTCCCCACCCTCTTCTTCCTCATTGGCTGCTGCGCTGGCGGTCCTTGCTCCTGTGACATCAGAGCCAGAGGCCCCGCCCCCCTGGTCGGCAACGCTACTGGTCGTCGGGGAGGTTGCAATGGCACTTGCTCCTTCACTGGATGACTCCGCCCCTTCCTCCTCAGCCTTGGGCGCCATTTCCTCTTCCTTCCGTCCCTTCTGAAAATAGAGCAGAGTATTCTTTATTGTTAAACTTTGGCATTTATCCTTCATCACTAAGATATGAACACATTTAGATGAACCTAAAGTTGAAATGTACAGTAAAATACATGTGGTGGAGCGTTCTGTTAGGAGGTGGGCCTGCCCAGACCCTGGTCTGACAGCACCACTCACCTGAGTAGTGGATGTCTTCAGAACAGCAGGCAGTGAGTTCCTGAGGGGCTCCTGGGCTGCTGTGGCCCCTGAGATCGTTGGTTGCTGGCTGGCCTCAGTCCTGGCTGCCACAGCGTCCTCTGACACCCCCTGCACTGCAGTATTCGTCTCAGGTATTGGAGATAGAGGAGCCCCAGCTCCAGCCCCAGGACCAACCACAGATCCAGGTCTGGCCTCAGCTCCAACCCCAGGTCTGGCTACAGTTAGAGTGCCAACCACAGATCCAGGTCTGGCTACAGTTAGAGAGCCAACCACAGCCATGGATCCAGCTCCAGTCCTCGCTTCAACTGCAACTCCAACCCCAGCCATGGATCCATCCCCAGATCCAGCCCCATCTCCAGCTCCATCCCCAGATCCAGCCCCATCTCCAGCTCCATCCCCATCCCCATCTCCATCTCCATCCCCAGATCCAGACCCATCTCCAGCTCCATCCCTAGATCCAGCCCCATCTCCAGCTCCATCCCTAGATCCAGCCCCATCTCCAGCTCCATCCCCAGATCCAGCTCCATCTCCAGCTCCATCCCCAGCTTTTGTCCCCTGTGCTCCCTCAACCTCTCCCCTGTTTGCCTCTGTCCCCTCTTTCTCTTGTTTCCCCAGGTCCTGAGAGGCAGCTCCCTTCCCAACCCCAGCCTGAACACCATTGGCCAGTGGCAGCAAGGGCTTCCTGTCATGGGGTGGATGGTCCCTGGACGGCCCTGCCTCCTCGTCTTCATCAGAGTCTATATGCAGCATGGCGCTGAGTCGTGTGTTCGTCGGGAAACTGGACCTCAGCTTGGGTGACGTCGCGCCCAGGGGCCGCTCTCCCGGGCCCTTAGGAGCTTCGATGGCATCCAAGTAGTCGTTGAGGGACACCTGTCGATGGGTGTGGCCGCCCGGGATTGCCAATCCTAGTTAGATTAGATTAGATACTTTTATTGTCTCTTGTTCACAGAAATGTACTTTGCGTACAGAAAGCATGTTACATTAAAAAACACCAACAATTACATGTTACATGAAACATACTAACAGTTACATGAAACATACTAACAGTATGACAGTTACATGAAACATACTAACAGTATGACAGGTCCATCAGACATACTAACAGTTACATGAAACATACTAACAGTATGACAGTAACATGAAACATACTAACAGTATGACAGTAACATAAAACATACTAACAGTATGACAGTTACATGAAACATACTAACAGTTACATGAAACATACTTACAGTTACATGAAACATACTAACAGTATGACAGTTACATGAAACATACTAACAGTATGACAGTAACATGAAACATACTAACAGTATGACAGTAACATGAAACATACTAACAGTATGACAGTTACATGAAACATACTAACAGTATGACAGTAACATGAAACATACTAACAGTATGACAGTAACATGAAACATACTAACAGTTACATGAAACATACTAACAGTATGACAGTTACATGAAACATACTAACAGTATGACAGTAACATGAAACATACTAACAGTATGACAGTAACATGAAACATACTAACAGTAACATGAAACATACTAACAGTTACATGAAACATACTAACAGTTACATGAAACATACTGACAGTTACATGAAACATACTAACAGTTACATGAAACATACTAACAGTATGACAGTTACATGAAACATACTAACAGTTACATGAAACATACTAACAGTATGACAGTTACATGAAACATACTAACAGTTACATGAAACATACTAACAGTTACATGAAACATACTAACAGTATGACAGTTACATGAAACATACTAACAGTTACATGAAACATACTAACAGTATGACAGTAACATGAAACATACTAACAGTTACATGAAACATACTAACAGTTACATGAAACATACTGACAGTTACATGAAACATACTAACAGTTACATGAAACATACTAACAGTATGACAGTAACATGAAACATACTAACAGTATGACAGTTACATGAAACATACTAACAGTATGACAGTTACATGAAACATACTAACAGTATGACAGTTACATGAAACATATTAACAGTATGACAGTTACATGAAACATACTAACAGTATGACAGTAACATGAAACATACTAACAGTATGACAGTAACATGAAACATACTAACAGTTACATGAAACATACTAACAGTTACATGAAACATACTAACAGTTACATGAAACATACTAACAGTATGACAGTTACATGAAACACACTAACAGTATGACAGTTACATGAAACATACTAACAGTTACATGAAACATACTAACAGTATGACAGTTACATGAAACATACTAACAGTATGACAGTAACATGAAACATATTAACAGTATGACAGTTACATGAAACATACTAACAGTATGACAGTTACATGAAACATACTAACAGTTACATGAAACATACTAACAGTATGACAGTTACATGAAACATACTAACAGTATGACAGTTACATGAAACATATTAACAGTTACATGAAACATACTAACAGTTACATGAAACATACTAACAGTTACATGAAACATACTAACAGTTACATGAAACATACTAACAGTTACATGAAACATACTAACAGTAACATGAAACATACTAACAGTTACATGAAACATACTAACAGTTACATGAAACATACTAACAGTTACATGAAACATACTAACAGTTACATGAAACATACTAACAGTATGACAGTTACATGAAACATACTAACAGTATGACAGTTACATGAAACATACTAACAGTTACATGAAACATACTAACAGTTACATGAAACATACTAACAGTATGACAGTTACATGAAACATACTAACAGTATGACAGTAACATGAAACATACTAACAGTATGACAGTTACATGAAACATACTAACAGTATGACAGTTACATGAAACATACTAACAGTATGACAGTTACATGAAACATACTAACAGTATGACAGTTACATGAAACATACTAACAGTTACATGAAACATACTAACAGTTACATGAAACACACTAACAGTTACATGAAACATACTAACAGTTACATGAAACATACTAACAGTTACATGAAACATACTAACAGTTACATGAAACATACTAACAGTTACATGAAACATACTAACAGTATGACAGTTACATGAAACATACTAACAGTTACATGAAACATACTAACAGTTACATGAAACATACTAACAGTTACATGAAACATACTAACAGTTACATGAAACATACTAACAGTATGACAGTTACATGAAACATACTAACAGTATGACAGTTACATGAAACATACTAACAGTTACATGAAACATACTAACAGTTACATGAAACATACTAACAGTTACATGAAACATACTAACAGTATGACAGTTACATGAAACATACTAACAGTATGACAGTTACATGAAACATACTAACAGTTACATGAAACATACTAACAGTATGACAGTTACATGAAACATACTAACAGTATGACAGTTACATGAAACATACTAACAGTTACATGAAACATACTAACAGTTACATGAAACATACTAACAGTTACATGAAACATACTAACAGTATGACAGTTACATGAAACATACTAACAGTATGACAGTTACATGAAACATACTAACAGTTACATGAAACATACTAACAGTTACATGAAACATACTAACAGTTACATGAAACATACTAACAGTATGACAGTTACATGAAACATACTAACAGTATGACAGTAACATGAAACATACTAACAGTTACATGAAACATACTAACAGTATGACAGTTACATGAAACATATTAACAG
Source organism: Oncorhynchus mykiss (assembly GCF_013265735.2). Classification (NCBI taxonomy): domain Eukaryota; kingdom Metazoa; phylum Chordata; class Actinopteri; order Salmoniformes; family Salmonidae; genus Oncorhynchus; species Oncorhynchus mykiss. Next base: position 7,866,562 of record NC_048582.1, on the reverse strand, counting down.
TTACATGAAACATACTAACAGTTACATGAAACATACTAACAGTTACATGAGACATACTGACAGTTACATGAAACATACTGACAGTATGACAGTTACATGAAACATACTAACAGTATGACAGTTACATGAAACATACTAACAGTATGACAGTTACATGAAACATACTAACAGTTACATGAGACATACTGACAGTTACATGAAACATACTAACAGTATGACAGTTACATGAAACATACTAACAGTATGACAGTTACATGAAACATACTAACAGTTACATGAAACATACTAACAGTTACATGAAACATACTAACAGTTACATGAAACATACTAACAGTATGACAGTTACATGAAACATACTAACAGTATGACAGTAACATGAAACATACTAACAGTTACATGAAACATACTAACAGTATGACAGTTACATGAAACATACTAACAGTTACATGAAACATACTAACAGTTACATGAAAATTACTAACAGTTACATGAGACATACTGACAGTTACATGAAACATACTGACAGTATGACAGTTACATGAAACATACTAACAGTATGACAGTTACATGAAACATACTAACAGTATGACAGTTACATGAAACATACTAACAGTTACATGAGACATACTGACAGTTACATGAAACATACTAACAGTATGACAGTTACATGAAACACACTAACAGTATGACAGTTACATGAAACATACTAACAGTATGACAGTTACATGAAACATACTAACAGTATGACAGTTACATGAAACATACTAACAGTATGACAGTTACATGAAACATACTAACAGTATGACAGTTACATGAAACATACTAACAGTATGACAGTAACATGAAACATACTAACAGTTACATGAAACATACTAACAGTATGACAGTTACATGAAACATACTAACAGTTACATGAAACATACTAACAGTTACATGAAACATACTAACAGTTACATGAGACATACTGACAGTTACATGAAACATACTGACAGTATGACAGTTACATGAAACATACTAACAG
>NC_048582.1:7858041-7860541 GCF_013265735.2 Oncorhynchus mykiss | reverse complement strand
CTGAGATATATCAATATCCAGTTCAACACTGAGATATATCAATATCCAGTTTAACACTGAGATATATCAATATCCAGTTCAACACTGAGATATATCAATATCCAGTTCAACACTGAGATATATCAATATCCAGTTTAACACTGAGATATATCAATATCCAGTTCAACACTGAGATATATCAATATCCAGTTCAACACTGAGATATATCAATATCCAGTTCAACACTGAGATATATCAATATCCAGTTCAACACTGACATATATCAATATCCAGTTTAACACTGAGATATATCAATATCCAGTTCAACACTGAGATATATCAATATCCAGTTCAACACTGAGATATATCAATATCCAGTTCAACACTGAGATATATCAATATCCAGTTCAACACTGAGATATATCAATATCCAGTTCAACACTGGGATATATCAATATCCAGTTCAACACTGAGATATATCAATATCCAGTTCAACACTGAGATATATCAATATCCAGTTCAACACTGAGATATATCAATATCCAGTTCAACACTGAGATATATCAATATCCAGTTCAACACTGAGATATATCAATATCCAGTTCAACACTGAGATATATCAATATCCAGTTCAACACTGAGATATATCAATATCCAGTTCAACACTGAGATATATCAATATCCAGTTTAACACTGAGATATATCAATATCCAGTTCAACACTGAGATATATCAATATCCAGTTCAACACTGAGATATATCAATATCCAGTGTAACACTGAGATATATCAATATCCAGTTCAACACTGAGATATATCAATATCCAGTTCCACACAGAGCAGTACAGCACAGTGTAACACTGAGATATTTTGGAGAGTGATACTGTATATAGGAGGGTCAGAGAGAGAGAGAGATCAAGTGGACTGGACGTCTGGTAATCTGTCAGATCCTGTCATAAAACCAACATGGCTGCCTGCCAGACGCTCCCTCCGATTGGAAGATTAACGCTCTGAATTTCATATCAAATTAATTTGTGCCAGCTGGTATTAGTGAACTCAGGAAGTGATAGGGATGGAGGGAGGGAAGGAGAAGGAGAGGGGGAGGTTTGGAGGGAGGGAGAGGGGGAGGTTTGGAGGGAGAGAGAGGGGGAGCTTTGGAGGGAGGGAGAGAGAGGGGGAAGTTTGGAGGGAGGGAGAGAGAGGGGGAGGGATGGTGGGATGGAGGGAGAGGGGGGTAGAGGAGAAAGAGAGCAGGGAGGGGGAGAGAGGAGTGGAGAGAGAGATGGAGGGGGTGGAGAGAGAGGGGGAGGGATGGTGGGATGGAGGGAGAGGGGGGTAGAGGAGAAAGAGAGCAGGGAGGGGGAGAGAGGAGTGGAGAGAGAGATGGAGGGGGTGGAGAGAGAGAGAGAAAACACCATTGTAAATACAACCTATATTTATGTTTATTTATTTTCCCTTCTGTACCATATACATCATTACAACACTGTATAAAGACATAGTATGACATTTGAAATGTCTATTCTGTTGTTAATTTGCATTGTTACTTCACTTTTGTTTATTATCTATTTAACTTGCTTTGGCAATGTAAACATTTGTTTCCCATGCCAATAAAGCCCCTTAAATTGAATTGAGGGGGGGAGAGAGGGAGGGAGGTACGGTGGAGGGAGAGAGAGAGGTTAGAGAGAGCAAGAGAGAGGGGCGGGGATAGATGGGTGGAGAGAGGGAGGGGGAGGGAGGGAGGGAGAGAGACAAAGAGATGGAGGAGGAGATATCTAATATAGTCCAACTGCCATATTCAGATTGATATCTAATATAGTCCAACTGACATATTCAGATTAATATCTAATATAGTCCAACTATTCAGATTGATATCTAATATAGTCCAACTGCCATATTCAGATTGATATCTAATATAGTCCAACTGACATATTCAGATTAATATCTAATATAGTCCAACTATTCAGATTGATATCTAATATAGTCCAACTGACATATTCAGATTGATATCTAATATAGTCCAACTGACATATTCAGATTGATATCTAATATAGTCCAACTATTCAGATTGATATCTAATATAGTCCAACTGACACGTTCAGCTGATAACACACACACACACACACACACACACACACACACACACCCACCCACCCACCCACCCACACCTCTCTCTCTAAACAACCAGATAAGCTAGCCTAAGATGCAGCTACACCATCTGGCATACAGTTACTTGGTCCATAAGCACTCCTTCATAAACATAAACAGACAGACACACAGAACTCACAGGAAGTCCTGGGTTGTTGACGGTGATGCAGGGGGTTGTTGCTCTCAGGCCACCACTCACTCCATGATAGTACTTAAAGCAGATCTTAGTCTCAGCTGAGGAAGGAACACACACACAGAAGAGTTCTATTGTTCTAATCATCCTGAACACACACACACAGAAGAGTTCTATTGTTCTAATCATCCTGAACACACACACACAGAAGAGTTCTATTGTTCTAATCATCCTGAACACACACA